>NW_025727810.1:0-300000 GCF_021461385.2 Schistocerca piceifrons | reverse complement strand
ATTCAGGTTTACTGGATCCCTCTGACCTTCTTATTGTCGATGAAACACAGAAATTGCATCGGAACTAAATACAAAAGGCACAATGCCGAATTAAGTACAAGAAGACTGACTCTTCCTACTGTCTATGATTTGAACCTTTCCTGTGACACTAGTTATAGGTTCCGATGCTTCACTTCAGGTTTACTGTATCGCTTGGACATTCTTATTGACGACGAAACAATGAATTTGCATCGGAATTAAATAAAATAGCACAATGCCGACTTAAGTACAAGAAGACTGGCTCTTTCTACTGTCTATGTTTTGAACCATTCCTGTGCCACTAGTTATAGATTCCGATGCTTCACTTCAGGTTTTCTGTGTCCCTTAGACCATCGTATTGACGACGATACACAGAAATTACATCGGAATTAAATGGAAACGGCACAATGCCGACTTAAGTACAAGAAGCCTGACTCTTCCTACGGTCTATGTTTTGAACCATTCCTGTGACACTAGTTATAGATTCCGATGCTTTACTTCAGGTTTACTGTTCCCTCTGACCTTCTTATTGACGATGAAACACAGTAATTGCATCGGAATTAAATACAAAAGGCACAATGCCGACTTCAATACAAGAAGACTGACTCTTCTTACTGTCTATGTTTTGAACCATTCCTGTGACACTAGTTATACATTCCGATGCTTCACTTCAGGTTTACTGTATCCCTCAGACCTTCTTATTGACGATGAAACACAGAAATTGCATCGGAATGAAATACAAAAGTCACAATGCCGACGTAAGTACAAGAAGACTGACTCTTCTTACTGTCTATTTGTTGAACCTCTCCTGTGACACTAGTTATAGATTCTGATGCTTCACTTCAGGTTTACTGTATCCCTTGGACCTTCTTATTGACGACGAAACTGTGAAATTTCATCGGAATTAAATAAATAATTCACAATGCCGACTTAAGTACAAGAAGACTGACTCTTCCTACTGTCTATGTTTTGAACAATTCCTGTGCCACTAGTTATAGATTCCGATGCTTCACTTCAGGTTTTCTGTGTCCCTTGGACCTTCGTATTGACGACGATACACAGAAATTACATCAGAATTAAATGGAAAAGGCACAATGCCGACTTAAGTACAAGAAGACTGACTCTTCTTACTGACTATGATTTGAACACTTCCTGTGTGACCAGTTTTTGATTCCGATGCCTCACTATATGTTTACTGTATCCCTTGGACCGTCTTATTGACGACGAAACACAGAAACTGCATCGGAATTAAATACAAAAGGCACAATGCCGACATAAGTACAAGAACACTGACTCTTCCTACTGTCTATGTTTGAACCATTCCTTTGTCACTAGTTATAGATTCCGATGCTTCACTTCAGGTTTACTGTATCCCTTGGACCTTCTTATTGACGACGAAACTCAGATATTGCATCGGAATTAAATAGAAAAGTCACAATGCCGACTTAAGTTCAAGAAGACTGACTCTTCCAACTGTCTATGTTTTGAACTATTCCTGTGTGACTAGTTATAGATTCCGATGCCTCACTTCGGGTTTACTGTATTCCTTGGACCTTCTTATTGCCGATGAAACACGGAAATTGCATCGGTATTAAATATAAAAGTCACATTGCCGACTTATGTACAACAAGACTGACTCTTCTTACTGGCTATGATTTGAACCATTCCTGTGACACTAGTTATAGCTTGCGATGCTTCACCTCAGGTTTACTGTATCCCTCTGACCTTCTTATTGACGATGAAACACAGAAATTGCATCGGAATTAATTACAAGAGGCACAATGGCGACTCAAGTTCAAGAAGACTGGCTCTTCTTACTGTCTATGATTTGAACCTATCCTGTGAGATTGGTTTTAGATTCCGATGTTTCACTTCAGGTTTACTGTATCCTTCTGACCTTCTCATTGACGACAAATGACAGAAATTGCATCGGAATTAAATATAAAAGGCACAATGCCGTCTTAAGTACAAGACGACTGACTCTTATTACGGTCTCTGCTTTGAACTATTCCTGTGACACCATTTATAGATTCCGATGCTTCACTTCTGGTTTACTGAACCCCTCTGACCTTCATATTGACGATGAAACACTGAAATAGCATCGGAATTAAATACAAAAGGCACAATGCCGACATAAGTACAAGAAGACTGACTCTTCTTTCTTACAATGTTGTGAACATTTCCTGTGAGACCAGTTTCAGATTCGGATGCTTCACTATAAGTTTATTGTATCCCTTGGCCCTTCTTATCGACGATGAAATACAGAAATTGCATCGGAATTAAATACAAAGGGCACAATGCCGACTCATGTACAAGAAGACTGGCTCTTCTTACTGTCTATGTTTTGAACCATTCCTGTGACACTAGTTATAGATTCCGATGCTTCACTTCAGGTTTACTGTATCCCTCTGACCTTCTTATTGACGATGAATCACAGAAATTCCATCGGAATTAAATACATAGGCACAATTGCGACTCAAGTAAAAGAAGACTGGCTCTTCTTACTGTCTATGCTTTGAACCATTCCTGTGTCACTAGTTTTAGATTCCGGTGCATCACTTCAGGTTAACTGTATCCCTCTGACCTTCTTATTGACGATGAAACACAGTAATTGCATCGGAATTAAATAGAAATGGCACAAAGCCGACTTAAGTACAAGAAAACTGACTCTTCTTACTGTCTATGTTTTGAACCATTCCCGTGAGATTAGTTATAGATTCCGATGCTTCACTTCAGGTTTACTGTAACCCTCTGACCTCCTTATGGACGATGAAACACAGAAATTGCATCGTAATTAAATACAAAAGGCACAATGCCGAATTAAGTACAAGAAAACTGACTCTTGTTACTGTCTATGTTTTAACAGTTCCTGTGACACTAGTTAAAGTTTCCGATGCTTCACTTCACGTTTACTGTATCCCTCAGACCTTCTTATTGATGATGGAACACAGAAATTGCATCGGAATTAAATACATAGGCACAATGCCGACTCAAGTACAAGAAGACTGGCTCTTCTTACTGTCTATGTTTTGAACCATTCCTGTGACACAAGTTATATTTTCCGATGCTTCATTTCAGGTAAACTGTATCCCTCTGACCTTCTTATTGACGATGAAACACAGTAATTGCATCTGAATTAAATTGAAATGGCACAATGCCGACTTAAGTACAAGAAAACTGACTCTTCTAACTGTCCATGTTTTGAACCATTCCTTTGACACTAGTTATAGATTCCGATGCTTCACTTCAGGTTTACTGTATCCCTCTGACCTCCTTATTGACGATGAAACACAGAAATTGCATCGGAATTAAATACAAAAGGCACAATGCCGAATTAAGTACAAGAAAACCGACTCATCTTACTGTCTATTTTTGAACCATTCCTGTGACACTAGTTACAGATTCCGATGCTTCACTTCACGTTTACTGTAACCCTCTGACCTTCTTATTGACGATGAAACACTGAAATTGCGTCGGAAGTAAATACAAAAGGCACAATGCCGACTTAAGTACAAGAAGACTGACTCTTCTTACTGTCTATGTTTTGAACCATTCCTGTGACACTAGTTATAGATTCCGATTATTCACTTCAGGTTTACTGTATCCCTCAGACCTTCTTATTGATGATGTAACACAGAAATTGCATCGGAATTAAATACATAGGCACAATGCCGACTCAAGTACAAGAACTCTGGCACCTCTTTCTGTCTATGTTTTGAACCATTCCTGTGACACTAGTTATAGATTCCGATTCTTCACTTCAGGTTTACTGTATCCCTTGGACCTTCTTATTGACGATGTAACACAGAAATAGCATCGGAATTAAATACAAAAGGCACACTGCCGACTTAAGTACAAGAAGACTGACTCTTCCTACTGTCTATGTTTTGAACCAGTCCTGTGACACTAGTTATAGATTCCGATGCTACACTTCAGGTTCACTGTATCCCTCTGACCTTCTTATTGACGATGAAACACAGAAATTGCATCGGAATTATATAGAAAAGGCACAATGCCGACTTAAGTACAAGAAGACTGACTCTTCTTACTGTCTATGTTTTGAACCATTCCTTTGACACTAGTTATAGATTCCGATGCTTCACTTCAGGTAAACTGTATCCCTCTGACCTTCTTATTGACGATCAAACACAGAAATTGTATTGGAATTAAATACAAATGGCACAATGCCGACTTATGTACAAAAGACTGACTCATCTTACTGTATATGTTTTGAACCATTCCTGTAACACAAGTTATAGATTCCGATGCTTCACTTCCGGTTTACTGTATCCCTCTGACCTTCTTATTGACGATGAAACACTGAAATTGCATCGGAATTAAATACAAAAGGCACAATACCGACTTAAGTACAAGAAGACTAACTCTTCTTACTGTCTATGTTTGAACCATTCCTGTGACACTAGTTATAGATTCTGATGCTTCACTTCAGGTTTACTGTATCCCTCAGACCTTCTTATTGATGATGTAACACAGAAATTGCATCGGAATTAAATACATAGGCACAATGCCGACTCAAGTACAAGAAGACTGGCTCCTCTTTCTGTCTATGCTTTGAACCATTCCTGTGACACTAGTTACAGATTCCGATTCTTCACTTCAGGCTTACTGTATCCCTTGGACCTTCTTATTGACGATGTAACACAGAAATAGCATCGGAATTAAATACAAAAGGCACACTGCCGACTTAAGTACAAGAAGACTGACTCTTCCTACTGTCTATGCTTTGAACCATTCCTGTGACACTAGTTATAGATTCCGATGCTTCACTTCAGGTTTACTGTATTCCTCTGACCTTCTTATTGACGATGAAACACAGAAATTGCATCGGAATTACATAGAAAAGGCACAATGCCGACTTAAGTACAAGAAGACTGACTCTTCTTACTGTCTATGTTTTGAACCATTCCTTTGACACTAGTTATAGATTCCGATGCCTCACTTCTGGTTTACTGTATCCCTCTGACCTTCTTAATGACGATCAAACACAGAAATCGCATCGGAATTAATTACAAAAGGAACAATGCCGATTCAAGTACAAGAAGACTGTCTCTTCTTACTGTATATATTTTGAACCATTCCTGTGACACCAGTTATAGTTTCCGATGCTTCACTTCCGGTTTACTGTATCCCTTGGACCTTCTTATTGACCATGAAACACGAAAATTGCATCGGTATTAAATACAAAAGGCACTATGCCGACTTAAGTACAAGAAGACTGACTCTTATTACTGTCTATGTTTTGAACCATTCCTGTGACACTAGTTATAGATTCCGATGCTTCACTTCAGGTTTACTGTATCCCTTGGACCTTCTTATTGACGATGAAACACAGAAAATGCGTTGGAATCAAATAGAAAAGGCACAATGCCGACTTATGTACAAAAGACTGACTCATCTTACTGTCTATGCTTTGAACCGTTCCTGTGACACTAGTTGTAGATTCCGATGCTTCACTTCCGGTTTACTGTATCCCTTGGATCTTCTTATTGACGATGAAACACGAAAATTGCATCGGTATTAAATACAAAAGGCACAATGCCGACTTAAGTACAAGAAGACTGACTCTTATTACTATCTATGTTTTGAACCATTCCTGTGGCACTAGTTATAGATTCCGATGCTTCACTTCGGGTTTACTGTATCCCTCTGACCTTCTTATTGACGATGAAACACAGAAATTGCATCGGAATTAAATACATAGGCACAATTCCGACTCAAGTACAAGAAGACTGGCTCTTCTTACTGTCTATGTTTTGAACCATTCCTGTGACACTAGTTATATTTTCCGATGCTTCATTTCAGGTTACCTGTATCCCTCTGACCTTCTTATTGACGATGAAACACAGTAATTGCATCGGAATTAAATTGAAATGGCACAATGCCGACTTAAGTACAAGAAAAAAGACTCTTATTACTGTCCATGTTTTGAACCATTCCCGTGACACTAGTTATAGATTCCGATGCTTCACTTCAGGTTTACTGTAACCCTCCGACCTCCTTATTGACGATGAAACACAGAAATTGCATCGGAATTAAATACAAAAGGCACAATGCCGAATTAAGTACAAGAAAACCGACTCATCTTACTGTCTATGTTTTGAACCATTCCTGTGACACTAGTTATAGATTCCGATGCTTCACTTCACGTTTACTGTAACCCTCTGACCTTCTTATTGACGATGAAACACAGAAATTGCATCGGAATTAAATACAAAAGGCACAATGCCGACTTAAGTACAAGAAGACTGACTCTTCTTACTGTCTATGTTTTGAACCATTCCTGTGACACTAGTTATAGATTCCGATGCTTCACTTCAGGTTTACTGTATCCCTCAGACCTTCTTATTGATGATGTAACACAGAAATTGCATCGGAATTAAATACATAGGCACAATGCCGACTCAAGTACAAGAACTCTGGCTCCTCTTTCTGTCTATGTTTTGAACCATTCCTGTGAAACTAGTTATAGATTCCGATTCTTCACTTCAGGTTTACTGTATCCCTTGGACCTTCTTATTGACGATGTAACACAGAAATAGCATCGGAATTAAATACAAAAGGCACAATGCCGACTCAAGTACAAGAAGACCGACTCTTCCTACTGTCTATGTTTTGAGCCACTCCTGGGACACTAGTTATAGATTCCGATGCTTCACTTCTGGTTTACTGTATCCCTTGGACCTTCTTATTGACGATGTAACACGTAAATAGACTCGGTATTAAATATAAAAGTCACATTGCCGACTTAAGTACAAGAAGACTGATACTTCTTACAGTCTATGTTTTGAACCATTCCAGTGACACTAGTCATAGATTGCGATGCTTCACCTCAGGTTTACTTTATCCCTCTGACCTTCTTATTGACGATTAAACACAGAAATTGCATCGGAATTAAATGCGAAAGACACAATGCCATCTCAAGTACAAGAAGACTGGCTCTTCTTACTGCCTGTGTTTTGAAACTTTCCTGTTAGACTGGTTTTAGATTCCGATGCTTCACTTCAGGTTTACTGTATCCCTTGGATCTTGTTATTGACGACGAAACAAAGAAATTGCATCGGATTTAATTAGAAAAGGCACAATGCCGAGTCGAGTTCAAGAAGACTGGCTCTTCTTACTGTCTATGTTTTGAACCTTTCCTGTGAGACCGGTTTTAGATTCCGATGCTTCACCTCAGGTTTACTGTATCCCTCTGACCTTCTTATTGACGATGAAACACAGAAACTGCATCGTAATTAGATACAAAAGTCACAATGCCGACTTAAGTACATGAAGACTGACTCTTCTTACTGTCTATGTTTTGAACCATTCCTGTGACACTAGTTACAGATTCCGATGCTTCACTTCAGGTATACTGTATCCCTCTGACCTTCTTATTGACGATGTAACACAGAAATTGCATCGGAATTAAATACATAGGCACAATGCCGACTCAAGATCAAGAGGACTGGCTCTTCTATCTGTCTATGTTTGAACCATTCGTGTGACACTTGTTATAGATTCCGATTCTTCACTTCAGGTTTACTGTATCCCTTGGACCTTCTTAATGACGATGAAACACAGAAATTGCATCGGATTTAATTAGAAAAGGCACAATGCCGAGTCGAGTTCAAGAAGACTGGCTCTTCTTACTGTCTATGTTTTGAACCTTTCCTGTGAGACCGGTTTTAGATTCCGATGCTTCACTTCAGGTTTACTGTATCCCTTGGCCCTTCTTACTGACGACAAAACACAGAAATTGCATCGGAATTAAATAGAAAAGGCACAATGCCGTCTTAAGTACAAGAAGACTGACTCTTCTTACTGACTATGCTTTGATCATTTTCTGTGAGGCCAGTTTTAGATTCCGGTGCTTCACTATATGTTTACTGTATCCCTCTGACCTTCTTAATGACGAATAAACAAAGAAATTGCATCGGAATTAAATACAAAAGACACAGTGCTAACTCAAGTACAAGAAGACAGGATCTTCTTACTGCCTGTGTTTTGAAAATTTCCTGTTTTCCCGGTTGTAGATTCCGATGCTTCACTTCAGGTTTACTGTATCCCATGGATCTTCTTATTGACGTCGAAACACCGAAATTGCATCGGAATTAAAGAGAAAAGGCACAAAGTCGACTTAAGTACAAGAAATCTGACTGTTCTAACTGTCTATGCATTTGAACAATTCCTGTGACACTAGTTATCGCTTCCGATGCTTCACTTCGGGTCTACTGTATCCCTTGGACCTTCTTATCGACGATGAAACACAGAAATTGCATCGGAATTAAATAGAAAAGGCACAATGCCGACTTAAGCACACGAAGACTGACTCTTCTTACTGACTATGTTGTGAACATTTTCTGTGAGACCAGTATTAGATTCGGGTGCTTCACTATATGTTTACTGTATCCCTCTGACCTTCTTATTGACGATTAAACACAGAAATTGCATCGGTATTAAATATAAAAGTCACATTGCCGCCTTAAGTACTAGAAGACTGACTCTTCTTACTATCTATGTTTTGAGCCATTCCTGTGACACTAGTTATACATTCCGATGCTTCACTTCTGGTTTACTGTATCCCTCTGAAATTCTTATTGACGATGAAACACAGCACTTGCATCGGAATTAAATAGAAAAGGCACAATGCCGACTTAAGTACAAGAAAACTGACTTTTCATACTATCTATGTTTTGATGCATTCCCGTGACACTAGTTATAGATTCCGATGATTCACTTCAGGTTTACTGTATCCCTCTGACCTTCTGATTGACGATGAAACACAGAAATTGCATCGGAAATAAATACAAAAGCACAATGCCGAATTAAGTACAAGAGAACTAATCTTCCTACTGTCTATGTTTTGAACCATTCCTGTGATACTAGTTATAAATTCCGATGCTTCACTTCCGGTTTACTGCATCCCTTGGACCTTCTTATTGACGATGAAACACGAAAATTGCATCGGTATTAAATACAAAAGTCAAAATGCCGACTTAAGTACAAGAAGACTGACTCTTATTACTGTCTATGTTTTGAACCGTTCCTGCAACACTAGTTATAGATTCAGATGCTTCACTTCGGGTTTACTGTATCCCTCTGACCTTCTTATTGACGATGAAACACAGAAATTGCGTCGGAATTAAATACATAGGTACAATTGCGACTCAAGTACAAGAAGACTGGCTCTTCTTACTGTCTATGTTTTGAACCATTCCTGTGACACTAGTTATATTTTCCGATGCTTCACTTCAGGTTAACTGTATCCCTCTGACCTACTTATTGACGATGAAACACAGTAATTGCATCGGAATTAAATAGAAAAGGCAAAATGCCGACTTAGATACAAGAAAACTGTCTCTTCTTACTGTCTATGTTTTGAACTATTGCCGTGACACTAGTTATAGATTCCGATGCTTCACTTCAGGTTTACTGTAACCCTCTGACCTTCTTATCGACGATGAAACACAGAAATTGCATCGGAATTAAATAAAAAAGGCACAATGCCGAATTAAGTACAAGAAACCTGACTCTTCTTACTGTCCATGTTTTGAACCATTCCTGTGACACTAGTTATAGATTCCGATGCTTCACTTCAGGTTTACTGTATCCTTCTGACCTTCTTATTTACGATGAAACACAGAAATTGCATCGGAATTAATTACAAAAGGCACAAAGCCGAATCGAGTTCAAGAAGACTGGCTCTTCTTACTGTGTATGTTTTGAACCTTTCCTGTGAGACCGGTTTTAGATTCCGATGCTTCACCTCAGGTTTACTGTATCCCTCTGACCTTCTTATTGACGATGAAACAGAGAAATTGCATCGGAATTAAATACAAAAGGTACAATGCCGACTCAAGTACAAGAAGACCGACTCTTCCTACTGTCTATGTTTTGAGCCATTCCTGGGACACTAGTAATAGATTCCGATGCTTCACTTCTGGTTTACTGTATCCCTTGGACCTTCTTATTGACGATGTAACACGTAAATAGACTCGGTATTAAATATAAAAGTCACATTGCCGACTTAAGTACAAGAAGACTGATACTTCTTACAGTCTATGTTTTGAACCATTCCAGTGACACTAGTCATAGATTGCGATGCTTCACCTCAGGTTTACTTTATCCCTCTGACCTTCTTATTGACGATTAAACACAGAAATTGCATCGGAATTAAATGCGAAAGACACAATGCCATCTCAAGTACAAGAAGACTGGCTCTTCTTACTGCCTGTGTTTTGAAACTTTCCTGTCAGACTGGTTTTAGATTCCGATGCTTCACTTCAGGTTTACTGTATCACTTGGATCTTGTTATTGACGACGAAACAAAGAAATTGCATCGGATTTAATTAGAAAAGGCACAATGCCGAGTCGAGTTCAAGAAGACTGGCTCTTCTTACTGTCTATGTTTTGAACCTTTCCTGTGAGACCGGTTTTAGATTCCGATGCTTCACCTCAGGTTTACTGTATCCCTCTGACCTTCTTATTGACGATGAAACACAGAAACTGCATCGTAATTAGATACAAAAGGCACAATGCCGACTTAAGTACATGAAGACTGACTCTTCTTACTGTCTATGTTTTGAACCATTCCTGTGACACTAGTTACAGATTCCGATGCTTCACTTCAGGTATACTGTATCCCTCTGACCTTCTTATTGACGATGTAACACAGAAATTGCATCGGAATTAAATACATAGGCACAATGCCGACTCAGCATCAAGAGGACTGGCTCTTCTATCTGTCTATGTTTGAACCATTCGTGTGACACTTGTTATAGATTCCGATTCTTCACTTCAGGTTTACTGTATCCCTTGGACCTTCTTAATGACGATGAAACACAGAAATTGCATCGGATTTAATTAGAAAAGGCACAATGCCGAGTCGAGTTCAAGAAGACTGGCTCTTCTTACTGTCTATGTTTTGAACCTTTCCTGTGAGACCGGTTTTAGATTCCGATGCTTCACTTCAGGTTTACTGTATCCATTGGCCCTTCTTACTGACGACAAAACACAGAAATTGCATCGGAATTAAATAGAAAAGGCACAATGCCGACTTAAGCACACGAAGACTGACTCTTCTTACTGACTATGTTGTGAACATTTTCTGTGAGACCAGTATTAGATTCGGGTGCTTCACTATATGTTTACTGTATCCCTCTGACCTTCTTATTGACGATTAAACACAGAAATTGCATCGGTATTAAATATAAAAGTCACATTGCCGCCTTAAGTACTAGAAGACTGACTCTTCTTACTATCTATGTTTTGAGCCATTCCTGTGACACTAGTTATACATTCCGATGCTTCACTTCAGGTTTACTGTATCCCTCTGAAATTCTTATTGACGATGAAACACAGCACTTGCATCGGAATTAAATAGAAAAGGCACAATGCCGACTTAAGTACAAGAAAACTGACTTTTCTTACTATCTATGTTTTGATGCATTACCGTGACACTAGTTATAGATTCCGATGATTCACTTCAGGTTTACTGTATCCCTCTGACCTTCTGATTGACGATGAAACACAGAAATTGCATCGGAAATAAATACAAAAGCACAATGCCGAATTAAGTACAAGAGAACTACTCTTCCTACTGTTTATGTTTTGAACCATTCCTGTGATACTAGTTATAAATTCCGATGCTTCACTTCCGGTTTACTGCATCCCTTGGACCTTCTTATTGACGATGAAACACGAAAATTGCATCGGTATTAAATACAAAAGTCAAAATGCCGACTTAAGTACAAGAAGACTGACTCTTATTACTGTCTATGTTTTGAACCGTTCCTGCAACACTAGTTATAGATTCCGATGCTTCACTTCGGGTTTACTGTATCCCTCTGACCTTCTTATTGACGATGAAACACAGAAATTGCGTCGGAATTAAATACATAGGTACAATTGCGACTCAAGTACAAGAAGACTGGCTCTTCTTACTGTCTATGTTTTGAACCATTCCTGTGACACTAGTTATATTTTCCGATGCTTCACTTCAGGTTAACTGTATCCCTCTGACCTACTTATTGACGATGAAACACAGTAATTGCATCGGAATTAAATAGAAAAGGCAAAATGCCGACTTAGATACAAGAAAACTGACTCTTCTTACTGTCTATGTTTTGAACTATTGCCGTGACACTAGTTATAGATTCCGATGCTTCACTTCAGGTTTACTGTAACCCTCTGACCTTCTTATCGACGATGAAACACAGAAATTGCATCGGAATTAAATAAAAAAGGCACAATGCCGAATTAAGTACAAGAAACCTGACTCTTCTTACTGTCCATGTTTTGAACCATTCCTGTGACACTAGTTATAGATTTCGATGCTTCACTTCAGGTTTACTGTATCCTTCTGACCTTCTTATTTACGATGAAACACAGAAATTGCATCGGAATTAATTAAAAAAGGCACAAAGCCGAATCGAGTTCAAGAAGACTGGCTCTTCTTACTGTGTATGTTTTGAACCTTTCCTGTGAGACCGGTTTTAGATTCCGATGCTTCACCTCAGGTTTACTGTATCCCTCTGACCTTCTTATTGACGATGAAACAGAGAAATTGCATCGGAATTAAATACAAAAGGTACAATGCCGACTCAAGTACAAGAAGACCGACTCTTCTTACTGTCTATGTTTTGAGCCATTCCTGGGACACTAGTTATAGATTCCGATGCTTCATTTCTGGTTTACTGTATCCCTTGGACCTTCTTATTGACGATGTAACACGTAAATAGACTCGGTATTAAATATAAAAGTCACATTGCCGACTTAAGTACAAGAAGACTGATACTTCTTACAGTCTATGTTTTGAACCATTCCAGTGACACTAGTCATAGATTGCGATGCTTCACCTCAGGTTTACTTTATCCCTCTGACCTTCTTATTGACGATTAAACACAGAAATTGCATCGGAATTAAATGCGAAAGACACAATGCCATCTCAAGTACAAGAAGACTGGCTCTTCTTACTGCCTGTGTTTTGAAACTTTCCTGTCAGACTGGTTTTAGATTCCGATGCTTCACTTCAGGTTTACTGTATCCCTTGGATCTTGTTATTGACGACGAAACAAAGAAATTGCATCGGAATTAAATAGAAAAGGCACAATGCCGACTTAAGTACAAGAAGACTGACTCTTCTTACTGTCTATGTTTTGAACCATTCCTGTGACACTAGTTATAGATTCCGATTATTCACTTCAGGTTTACTGTATCCCTCAGACCTTCTTATTGATGATGTAACACAGAAATTGCATCGGAATTAAATACATAGGCACAATGCCGACTCAAGTACAAGAACTCTGGCACCTCTTTCTGTCTATGTCTTGAACCATTCCTGTGACACTAGTTATAGATTCCGATTCTTCACTTCAGGTTTACTGTATCCCTTGGACCTTCTTATTGACGATGTAACACAGAAATAGCATCGGAATTAAATACATAAGGCACACTGCCGACTTAAGTACAAGAAGACTGACTCTTCCTACTGTCTATGTTTTGAACCAGTCCTGTGACACTAGTTATAGATTCCGATGCTACACTTCAGGTTCACTGTATCCCTCTGACCTTCTTATTGACGATGAAACACAGAAATTGCATCGGAATTATATAGAAAAGGCACAATGCCAACTTTAGTACAAGAAGACTGACTCTTCTTACTGTCTATGCTTTGAACCATTCCTTTGACACTAGTTATAGGTTCCGATGCTTCACTTCAGGTAAACTGTATCCCTCTGACCTTCTTATTGTCGATCAAACACAGAAATTGCATTGGAATTAAATACAAATGGCACAATGCCGACTTATGTACAAAAGACTGACTCATCTTACTGTATATGTTTTGAACCATTCCTGTGACACAAGTTATAGATTCCGATGCTTCACTTCCGGTTTACTGTATCCCTTGGACCTTCGTATTGACGATGAACCACAGAAATTGCATCGGAATTAAATACAAAAGGCACAATGCCGAATTAAGTACAAGAAAACTGACTCTTCTTACTGTCTATGTTTGGAACCATTCCTGTGACACTAGTTATAGATTCCGATGCTTCACTTCACGTTTACTGTAACCCTCTGACCTTCTTATTGACGATGTAACACAGAAATAGCATCGGAATTAAATACAAAAGGCACACTGCCGATTTAAGTATAAGAAGACTGACTCTTCCTACTGTCTATGTTTTGAACCATTCCTTTGAAACTAGTTATAGATTCCGATGCTTCACTTCTGGTTTACTGTATCCCTCTGACCTTCTTATTGACGATCAAACACAGAAATCGCATCGGAATTAATTACAAAAGGCACAATGCCGATTGAAGTACAAGAAGACTGTCTCTTCTTACTGTCTATATTTTGAACCATTCCTGTGACACCAGTTATAGTTTCCGATGCTTCACTTCCGGTTTACTGTATCCCTTGGACCTTCTTATTGACCATGAAACACGAAAATTGCATCGGTATTAAATACAAAAGGCACTATGCCGACTTAAGTACAAGAAGACTGACTCTTATTACTGTCTATGTTCTGAACCATTCCTGTGACACTAGTTATAGATTCCGATGCTTCACTTCAGGTTTACTGTATCCCTTGGACCTTCTTATTGACGATGAAACACAGAAATTGCGTTGGAATCAAATAGAAAAGGCACAATGCCGACTTATGTACAAAAGACTGACTCATCTTACTGTCTATGCTTTGAACCATTCCTGTGACACTAGTTGTAGATTCCTATGCTTCACTTCTGGTTTACTGTATCCCTTGGATCTTCTTATTGACGATGAAACACGAAAATTGCATCGGTATTAAATACAAAAGGCACAATGCCGACTTAAGTACAAGAAGACTGACTCTTATTACTATCTATGTTTTGAACCATTCCTGTGGCACTAGTTATAGATTCCGATGCTTCACTTCGGGTTTACTGTATCCCTCTGACCTTCTTATTGACGATGAAACACAGAAATTGCATCGGAATTAAATACATAGGCACAATTCCGACTCAAGTACAAGAAGACTGGCTCTTCTTTCTGTCTATGTTTTGAACCATTCCTGTGACACTAGTTATATTTTCCGATGCTTCATTTCAGGTTAACTGTATCCCTCTGACCTTCTTATTGACGATGAAACACAGTAATTGCATCGGAATTAAATTGAAATGGCACAATGCCGACTTAAGTACAAGAAAATTGACTCTTCTTACTGTCCATGTTTTGAACCATTCCCGTGACACTAGTTATAGATTCCGATGCTTCACTTCAGGTAAACTGTATCCCTCTGACCTTCTTATTGACGATCAAACACAGAAATTGCATTGGAATTAAATACAAATGGCACAATGCCGACTTATGTACAAAAGACTGACTCATCTTACTGTATATGTTTTGAACCATTCCTGTGACACAAGTTATAGATTCCGATGCTTCACTTCCGGTTTACTGTGTCCCTTGGACCTTCGTATTGACGATGAACCACAGAAATTGCATCGGAATTAAATACAAAAGGCACAATGCCGAATTAAGTACAAGAAAACTGACTCTTCTTACTGTCTATGTTTTGAACCATTCCTGTGACACTAGTTACAGATTCCGATGCTTCACTTCACGTTTACTGTAACCCTCTGACCTTCTTATTGACGATGTAACACAGAAATAGCATCGGAATTAAATACAAAAGGCACACTGCCGATTTAAGTACAAGAAGACTGACTCTTCCTACTGTCTATGTTTTGAACCATTCCTTTGACACTAGTTATAGATTCCGATGCTTCACTTCTGGTTTACTGTATCCCTCTGACCTTCTTATTGACGATCAAACACAGAAATTGCATCGGAATTAAATAGAAAAGGCACAATGCCGTCTTAAGTACAAGAAGACTGACTCTTCTTACTGACTATGCTTTGATCATTTTTTGTGAGGCCAGTTTTAGATTCCGGTGCTTCACTATATGTTTACTGTATCCCTCTGACCTTCTTAATGACGAATAAACAAAGAAATTGCATCGGAATTAAATACAAAAGACACAGTGCTAACTCTAGTACAAGAAGACAGGATCTTCTTACTGACTGTGTTTTGAAAATTTCCTGTTTTCCCGGTTGTAGATTCCGATGCTTCACTTCAGGTTTACTGTATCCCATGGATCTTCTTATTGACGTCGAAACACCGAAATTGCATCGGAATTAAAGAGAAATGGCACAAAGTCGACTTAAGTACAAGAAATCTGACTGTTCTAACTGTCTATGCATTTGAACAATTCCTGTGACACTAGTTATCGCTTCCGATGCTTCACTTCAGGTCTACTGTATCCCTTGGACCTTCTTATCGACGATGAAACACAGAAATTGCATCGTAATTAAATAGAAAAGGCACAATGCCGACTTAAGCACACGAAGACTGACTCTTCTTATTGACTATGTTGTGAACATTTTCTGTGAGACCAGTATTAGATTCGGGTGCTTCACTATATGTTTTATGTATCCCTCTGACCTTCTTATTGACGATTAAACACAGAAATTGCATCGGTATTAAATATAAAAGTCACATTGCCGCCTTAAGTACTAGAAGACTGACTCTTCTTACTATCTATGTTTTGAGCCATTCCTGTGACACTAGTTATACATTCCGATGCTTCACTTCAGGTTTACTGTATCCCTCTGAAATTCTTATTGACGATGAAACACAGCACTTGCATCGGAATTAAATAGAAAAGGCACAATGCCGACTTAAGTACAAGAAAACTGACTTTTCTTACTATCTATGTTTTGATGCATTCCCGTGACACTAGTTATAGATTCCGATGATTCACTTCAGGTTTACTGTATCCCTCTGACCTTCTGATTGACGATGAAACACAGAAATTGCATCGGAAATAAATACAAAAGCACAATGCCGAATTAAGTACAAGAGAACTACTCTTCCTACTGTCTATGTTTTGAACCATTCCTGTGATACTAGTTATAAATTCCGATGCTTCACTTCCGGTTTACTGCATCCCTTGGACCTTCTTATTGACGATGAAACACGAAAATTGCATCGGTATTAAATACAAAAGTCAAAATGCCGACTTAAGTACAAGAAGAATGACTCTTATTACTGTCTATGTTTTGAACCGTTCCTGCAACACTAGTTATAGATTCCGATGCTTCACTTCGGGTTTACTGTATCCCTCTGACCTTCTTATTGATGATGAAACACAGAAATTGCGTCGGAATTAAATACATAGGTACAATTGCGACTCAAGTACAAGAAGACTGGCTCTTCTTACTGTCTATGTTTTGAACCATTCCTGTGACACTAGTTATATTTTCCGATGCTTCACTTCAGGTTAACTGTATCCCTCTGACCTACTTATTGACGATGAAACACAGTAATTGCATCGGAATTAAATAGAAAAGGCAAAATGCCGACTTAGATACAAGAAAACTGACTCTTCTTACTGTCTATGTTTTGAACTATTGCCGTGACACTAGTTATAGATTCCGATGCTTCACTTCAGGTTTACTGTAACCCTCTGACCTTCTTATCGACGATGAAACACAGAAATTGCATCGGAATTAAATAAAAAAGGCACAATGCCGAATTAAGTACAAGAAACCTGACTCTTCTTACTGTCCATGTTTTGAACCATTCCTGTGACACTAGTTATAGATTCCGATGCTTCACTTCAGGTTTACTGTATCCTTCTGACCTTCTTATTTACGATGAAACACAGAAATTGCATCGGAATTATTTACAAAAGGCACAAAGCCGAATCGAGTTCAAGAAGACTGGCTCTTCTTACTGTGTATGTTTTGAACCTTTCCTGTGAGACCGGTTTTAGATTCCGATGCTTCACCTCAGGTTTACTGTATCCCTCTGACCTTCTTATTGACGATGAAACAGAGAAATTGCATCGGAATTAAATACAAAAGGTACAATGCCGACTCAAGTACAAGAAGACCGACTCTTCCTACTGTCTATGTTTTGAGCCATTCCTGGGACACTAGTTATAGATTCCGATGCTTCACTTCTGGTTTACTGTATCCCTTGGACCTTCTTATTGACGATGTAACACGTAAATAGACTCGGTATTAAATATAAAAGTCACATTGCCGACTTAAGTACAAGAAGACTGATACTTCTTACAGTCTATGTTTTGAACCATTCCAGTGACACTAGTCATAGATTGCGATGCTTCACCTCAGGTTTACTTTATCCCTCTGACCTTCTTATTGACGATTAAACACAGAAATTGCATCGGAATTAAATGCGAAAGACACAATGCCATCTCAAGTACAAGAAGACTTACTCTTCTTACTGCCTGTGTTTTGAAACTTTCCTGTCAGACTGGTTTTAGATTCCGATGCTTCACTTCAGGTTTACTGTATCCCTTGGATCTTGTTATTGACGACGAAACAAAGAAATTGCATCGGAATTAAATAGAAAAGGCACAATGGGGACTTAAGTACAAGAAAACTGACTCTGCTTACTGTCTACGATTTGAACCATTCCTGTGACACTAGTTACACATTCCGATGCTTCACTTCAGGTGTACTGTATCCCTCTGACCTTCTTATTGACGATGAAACACTGAAATTGCGTCGGAATTAAAATACAAATGGCACAATGCCGACTTAAGTACAAGAAGACTGACTCTTCTTACTGTCTATGTTTTGAACCATTCCTGTGACACTAGTTATAGATTCCGATTATTCACTTCAGGTTTACTGTATCCCCTCAGACCTTCTTATTGACGATGTAACACAGAAATTGCATCGGAATTAAATACATAGGCACAATGCCGACTCAAGTACAAG
Organism: Schistocerca piceifrons; assembly: GCF_021461385.2. Taxonomy (NCBI): domain Eukaryota; kingdom Metazoa; phylum Arthropoda; class Insecta; order Orthoptera; family Acrididae; genus Schistocerca; species Schistocerca piceifrons. The sequence goes on along the minus strand of NW_025727810.1, from coordinate 281,180 downwards.
AACTCTGGCACCTCTTTCTGTCTATGTTTTGAACCATTCCTGTGACACTAGTTATAGATTCCGATTCTTCACTTCAGGTCTACTGTATCCCTTGGACCTTCTTATTGACGATGTAATACAAGAAATAGCATCGGAATTAAATACAAAAGGCACACTGCCGACTTAAGTACAAGAAGACTGACTCTTCCTACTGTCTATGTTTTGAACCAGTCCTGTGACACTAGTTATAGATTCCGATGCTACACTTCAGGTTCACTGTATCCCTCTGACCTTCTTATTGACGATGAAACACAGAAATTGCATCGGAATTATATAGAAAAGGCACAATGCCGACTTAAGTACAAGAAGACTGACTCTTCTTACTGTCTATGTTTTGAACCATTCCTTTGACACTAGTTATAGATTCCGATGCTTCACTTCAGGTAAACTGTATCCCTCTGACCTTCTTACTGACGATCAAACACAGAAATTGCATTGGAATTAAATACAAATGGCACAATGCCGACTTATGTACAAAAGACTGACTCATCTTACTGTATATGTTTTGAACCATTCCTGTGACACAAGTTATAGATTCCGATGCTTCACTTCCAGTTTACTGTATCCCTTGGACCTTCGTATTGACGATGAACCACAGAAATTGCATCGGAATTAAATACAAAAGGCACAATGCCGAATTTAAGTACAAGAAAACTGACTCTTCTTACTGTCTATGTTTTGAACCATTCCTGTGACACTAGTTATAGATTCCGATGCTTCACTTCACGTTTACTGTAATCCTCTGACCTCTTATTGACGATGTAACACAGAAATAGCATCGGAATTAAATGCAAAAGGCACACTGCCGATTTAAGTACAAGAAGACTGACTCTTCCTACTGTCTATGTTTTGAACCATTCCTTTGACACTAGTTATAGATTCCGATGCTTCACTTCTGGTTTACTGTATCCCTCTGACCTTCTTATTGACGATCAAACACAGAAATCGCATCGGAATTAATTACAAAATTCACAATGCCGATTCAAGTACAAGAAGACTGTCTCTTCTTACTGTCTATATTTTGAACCATTCCTGTGACACCAGTTATAGTTTCCGATGCTTCACTTCCGGTTTACTGTATCCCTTGGACCTTCTTATTGACCATGAGACACGAAAATTGCATCGGTATTAAATACAAAAGGCACTATGCCGACTTAAGTACAAGAAGACTGACTCTTATTACTGTCTATGTTCTGAACCATTCCTGTGACACTAGTTATAGATTCCGATGCTTCACTTCAGGTTTACTGTATCCCTTGGACCTTCTTATTGACGATGAAACACAGAAATTGCGTTGGAATCAAATAGAAAAGGCACAATGCCGACTTATGTACAAAAGACTGACTCATCTTACTGTCTATGCTTTGAACCATTCCTGTGACACTAGTTGTAGATTCCGATGCTTCACTTCCGGTTTACTGTATCCCTTGGATCTTCTTATTGACGATGAAACACGAAAATTGCATCGGTATTAAATACAAAAGGCACAATGCCGACTTAAGTACAAGAAGAATGACTCTTATTACTATCTATGTTTTGAACCATTCCTGTGGCACTAGTTATAGATTCCGATGCTTCACTTCGGGTTTACTGTATCCCTCTGACCTTCTTATTGACGATGAAACACAGAAATTGCATCGGAATTAAATACATAGGCACAATTCCCACTCAAGTACAAGAAGACTGGCTCTTCTTACTGTCTATGTTTTGAACCATTCCTGTGACACTAGTTATATTTTCCGATGCTTCATTTCAGGTTAACTGTATCCCTCTGACCTTCTTATTGACGATGAAACACAGTAATTGCATCGGAATTAAATTGAAATGGCACAATGCCGACTTAAGTACAAGAAAATTGACTCTTCTTACTGTCCATGTTTTGAACCATTCCCGTGACACTAGTTATAGATTCCGATGCTTCACTTCAGGTTTACTGTAACCCTCCGACCTCCTTATTGACGTTGAAACACAGAAATTGCATCGGAATTAAATACAAAAGGCACAATGCCGAATTAAGTACAAGAAAACCGACTCATCTTACTGTCTATGTTTTGAACCATTCCTGTGACACTAGTTATAGATTCCGATGCTTCACTTCACGTTTACTGTAACCCTCTGACCTTCTTATTGACGATGAAGCACAGAAATTGCATCGGAATTAAATACAAAAGGCACAATGCCGACTTAAGTACAAGAAGACTGACTCTTCTTACTGTCTATGTTTTGAACCATTCCTGTGACACTAGTTATAGATTCCGATGCTTCACTTCAGGTTTACTGTATCCCTCAGACCTTCTTATTGATGATGTAACACAGAAATTGTTTCGGAATTAAATACATAGGCACAATGCCGACTCAAGTACAAGAACTCTGGCTCCTCTTTCTGTCTATGTTTTGAACCATTCCTGTGAAACTAGTTATAGATTCCGATTCTTCACTTCAGGTTTACTGTATCCCTTGGACCTTCTTATTGACGATGTAACACAGAAATAGCATCGGAATTAAATACAAAAGGCACACTGCCGACTTAAGTACAAGAAGACTGACTCTTCCCACTGTCTATGTTTTGAACCATTCCTGTGACACTAGTTATAGATTCCGATGCTTCATTTCAGGTTTACTGTATCCCTCTGACCTACTTATTGACAATGAAACACAGTAATTGCATCGGAATTAAATAGAAAAGGCAAAATGCCGACTTAGCTGCAAGAAAACTGACTCTTCTTACTGTCTATGTTTTGAACCATTGCCGTGACACTAGTTATAGATTCCGAGGCTTCACTTCAGGTTTACTGTAACCCTCTCACCTTCTTATTGACGATGAAACACAGAAATTGCATCGGAATTAAATACAAAAGGCACAATGCCGAATTAAGTACATGAAGACTGACTCTTCTTACTGTCTATGTTTTGAACCATTCCTGTGACACTAGTTACAGATTCCGATGCTTCACTTCAGGTATACTGTATCCCTCTGACCTTCTTATTGACGATGTAACACAGATATTGCATCGGAATTAAATACATAGGCACAATGCCGACTCAAGATCAAGAGGACTGGCTCTTCTATCTGTCTATGTTTGAACCATTCGTGTGACACTTGTTATAGATTCCGATTCTTCACTTCAGGTTTACTGTATCCCTTGGCCCTTCTTACTGACGACAAAACACAGAAATTGCATCGGAATTAAATAGAAAAGGCACAATGCCGTCTTAAGTACAAGAAGACTGACTCTTCTTACTGACTATGCTTTGATCATTTTCTGTGAGGCCAGTTTTGGATTCCGGTGCTTCACTATATGTTTACTGTATCCCTCTGACCTTCTTAATGACGAATAAACAAAGAAATTGCATCGGAATTAAACACAAAAGACACAGTGCTGACTCAAGTACAAGAAGACAGGATCTTCTTACTGCCTGTGTTTTGAATATTTCCTGTTTTCCCGGTTGTAGATTCCGATGCTTCACTTCAGGTTTACTGTATCCCATGGATTTTCTTATTGACGTCGAAACACCGAAATTGCATCGGAATTAAAGAGAAAAGGCACAAAGTCGACTTAAGTACAAGAAATCTGACTGTTCTAACTGTCTATGCTTTTGAACAATTCCTGTGACACTAGTTATCGCTTCCGATGCTTCACTTCAGGTCTACTGTATCCCTTGGACCTTCTTATCGACGATGAAACACAGAAATTGCATCGGAATTAAATAGAAAAGGCACAATGCCGACTTAAGCACACGAAGACTGACTCTTCTTACTGACTATGTTGTGAACATTTTCTGTGAGACCAGTATTAGATTCGGGTGCTTCACTATATGTTTACTGTATCCCTCTGACCTTCTTATTGACGATTAAACACAGAAATTGCATCGGTATTAAATATAAAAGTCACATTGCCGCCTTAAGTACTAGAAGACTGACTCTTCTTACTATCTATGTTTTGAGCCATTCCTGTGACACTAGTTATACATTCCGATGCTTCACTTCAGGTTTACTGTATCCCTCTGAAATTCTTATTGACGATGAAACACAGCACTTGCATCGGAATTAAATAGAAAAGGCACAATGCCGACTTAAGTACAAGAAAACTGACTTTTCTTACTATCTATGTTTTGATGCATTCCCGTGACACTAGTTATAGATTCCGATGATTCACTTCAGGTTTACTGTATCCCTCTGACCTTCTGATTGACGATGAAACACAGAATTTGCATCGGAAATAAATACAAAAGCACAATGCCGAATTAAGTACAAGAGAACTACTCTTCCTACCGTCTATGTTTTGAACCATTCCTGTGATACTAGTTATAAATTCCGATGCTTCACTTCCGGTTTACTGCATCCCTTGGACCTTCTTATTGACGATGAAACACGAAAATTGCATCGGTATTAAATACAACTGTCAAAATGCCGACTTAAGTAGATGACTGACTCTTATTACTGTCTATGTTTTGAACCGTTCCTGCAACACTAGTTATAGATTCCGATGCTTCACTTCGGGTTCACTGTATCCCTCTGACCTTCTTATTGACGATGAAACACAGAAATTGCATCGGAATTAAATACATAGGTACAATTGCGACTCAAGTACAAGAAGACTGGCTCATCTTACTGTCTATGTTTTGAACCATTCCTGTGACACTAGTTATATTTTCCGATGCTTCACTTCAGGATAACTGTATCCCTCTGACCTACTTATTGACGATGAAACACAGTAATTGCATCGGAATTAAATAGAAAAGGCAAAATGCCGACTTAGATACAAGAAAACTGACTCTTCTTACTGTCTATGTGTTGAACTATTGCCGTGACACTAGTTATAGATTCCGATGCTTCACTTCAGGTTTACTGTAACCCTCTGACCTTCTTATCGACGATGAAACACAGAAATTGCATCGGAATTAAATAAAAAAGGCACAATGCCGAATTAAGTACAAGAAACCTGACTCTTCTTACTGTCCATGTTTTGAACCATTCCTGTACACTAGTTATAGATTCCGATGCTTCACTTCAGGTTTACTGTATCCTTCTGACCTTCTTATTTACGATGAAACACAGAAATTGCATCGGAATTAATTACAAAAGGCACAAAGCCGAATCGAGTTCAAGAAGACTGGCTCTTCTTACTGTGTATGTTTTGAACCTTTCCTGTGAGACCGGTTTTAGATTCCGATGCTTCACCTCAGGTTTACTGTATCCCTCTGACCTTCTTATTGACGATGAACCAGAGAAATTGCATCGGAATTAAATACAAAAGGTACAATGCCGACTCAAGTACAAGAAGACCGACTCTTCCTACTGTCTATGTTTTGAGCCATTCCTGGGACACTAGTTATAGATTCCGATGCTTCACTTCTGGTTTACTGTATCACTTGGACCTTCTTATTGACGATGTAACACGTAAATAGACTCGGTATTAAATATAAAAGTCACATTGCCGACTTAAGTACAAGAAGACTGATACTTCTTACAGTCTATGTTTTGAACCATTCCAGTGACACTAGTCATAGATTGCGATGCTTCACCTCAGGTTTACTTTATCCCTCTGACCTTCTTATTGACGATTAAACACAGAAATTGCATCGGAATTAAATGCAAAAGACACAATGCCATCTCAAGTACAAGAAGACTGGCTCTTCTTACTGCCTGTGTTTTGAAACTTTCCTGTCAGACTGGTTTTAGATTCCGATGCTTCACTTCAGGTTTACTGTATCCCTTGGATCTTGTTATTGACGACGAAACAAAGAAATTGCATCGGAATTAAATAGAAAAGGCACAATGGCGACTTAAGTACAAGAAAACTGACTCTGCTTACTGTCTACGTTTTGAACCATTCCTGTGACACTAGTTACACATTCCGATGCTTCACTTCAGGTGTACTGTATCCCTCTGACCTTCTTATTGACGATGAAACACAGAAATTGCAGCGGAATTAAATACAAAATGCAAAATGCCGACTTAAGTACAAGAAAAGTGACTCTTCATACTGTCTTTGTTTTGAACCATTCCTGTGAAACGAGTTATAGTTTTCGATGCTTCACTTCAGGTTTACTGTATCCCTCTGACCTTCTTATTGACAATGAAAGACAGAAATTGCATCGGAATTAAATACAAAAGGCACAATGCCGACTTAAGTACAAGAAATCTGACTCTTCTTATAGTCTATGTTTTGAACCATTCCTGTGACACTAGTTATCGATTCCGATGCTTCACTTCAGGTTTACTGTATCGCTCTGACCTTCTTATTCACGATGAAACACAGATATTGCATCGAAAATAAATACAAAAGGCACAATGCCGAATTAAGTACAAGAAGACTGACTCTTCCTACTGTCTTTGTTTGAACCATTCCTGTGACACTAGTTATAGATTGCGATGCTTCACCTCGGGTTTTCTGTATCTATCTGACCTTCTTATTGACGATGAAACACAGAAATTGCACCGAAATTATTTACAAAATTCACAATGCCGAATCGAGTTCAAGAAGACTGGCTGTTATTACTGTCTATGTTTTGAACCTTTCCTGTGATACCGGTTTTAGATTCCGATGCTTCACTTCCGGTTTACTGTATCCCTCTGACCGTCTTATTGACGATGAAACAAAGAAATTGCATCGGAAACAAATACAAAAGCACAATGCCGAATTAAGTACAAGAGAACTACTCTTCCTACTGTCTATGTTTTGAACCATTCCTGTGACACTAGTTGTAGATTCTGATGCTTCACTTCGGGGTTACTGTATCCCACTGACCTTCTTATTGACGATGAAACACAGAAATTGCATCGGAATTAACTACAAAAGGCACAATGCGCACTTAAGTACAAGAAGACTGACACTTCTTACTGACTATGCTTTGAACCTTTCCTGTGAGACCAGTTTTAGATTCCGATGCTTCACTTCCGGATTACTGTATCGCTTGGACCTTCTTACTGACGACAAAAACACAAATTGCATCGGAATTAAATAGAAAAGGCACAATGCCGACTTAAGCACAAGAAGGCTGACTCTTCTTACTGACTATGTTGTGAACATTTTCTGTGAGAGTAGTTTTAGATTCCGGTGCTTCACTATATGTTTACTGTATCCCTCTGACCTTCTTATTGACGATTAAACACAGAAATTGCATCGGTATTAAATATAAAAGTCACATTGCCGACTTAAGTACAAGAAGACTGACTCTTCTTACTGTCTATGTTTTGAGCCATTCCTGTGACACTAGTTATAGATTCCGATGCTTCACTTCAGGTTTACTGTATCCCTCTGACCTTCTTATTGACGATGAAACACAGATATTGCATCGGAAAAAAATACAAAAGCACAATGCCGAATTAAGTACAAGAGATGTACTCTTCCTACTGTGTATGATTTGAACCATTCCTGTGACACTAGTTGTAGATTCCGATACTTCACTTCGGGGTTACTGTATCCCACTGACCTTCTTATTGACGATGAAACACAGAAATTGCAACGGAATTAAATACAAAAGAAACAATGCCGACTCATGTACAAGAAGACTGGCTCTTCTTACTGTCTATGATTTGAACCATTCCTGTGACATTAGTTATAGATTCCGATGCTAAACTTCAGGTTTACTGTATCCCTCTGACCTTCTAATTGACGATGAAACACAGAAATTGCATCGGAATTAAATACAAAAGGCAGAATGCCGACTCAAGTACAAGAAGACTGACTCTTTCTACTGTCTATGCTTTGAACCATTCCTGTTACACTATTATAGATTCCGATGCTTCACTTCGGGTTTACTGTATCCCTTGGACCTTCTTATTGACGATGAAACTCGAAAATTGCATCGGTGTTAAATATAAAAGTCACATTGCCGACTTAAGTACAAGAAGACTGACACTTCTTACTGTCTATGTTTTGAACCATTCCTGTGACACTAGTTATAGATTGCGATGCTTCACCTCAGGTTTACTGTATCCCTCTGACCTTCTTATTGACGATGAAACACAGAAATTGCATCGGAAGTAAATAGAAAAGGCACAATGCTGTCTTAAGTACAGAAAAACTGACTCTTCTTACTGTCTATGTTTTGAATTATTCTTGTGACACTAGTTATAGGTTCAGATGCTTCACTTTAGGTATACTGTATCTCTCTGACCTTCTTATTGACGACGAAACACTGAATTTGAATCAGAATTAAATAGAAAATGCACAACGCAGTCTTAAGTAAAAGAAAACTAACTCTTCCTACAATCTATGATTTGAACCTTTCCTGTGAGACCAGTTTTAGATTCCGATGCTTCACTTCAGGTTTACTGTATCCTTTGGACCTTCTTATTGACGATGAAACACAGAAATTGCATCGGAATTAAATACAAAATGCACAATGAAGACTTAAGTACAAGAAGACTGACTCTTCTTACTGACTACGTTTTGAACATATCCTGTGAGACCAGTTTAGATTCTGATGCTTCACTATATGTTTACTGTATCCCTAGGACCATCTTATTGACGATGAAACACAGAAATTGCATCGGAATTTAATACAAAAGGCACAACGCCGACTTAAGTACGAGAAGACTGACTCTTCTTACTGACTATCGTTTGAACATTTCCTGTGAGACCAGTTTTAGATTCCGATGCTTCACTATATGTTTACTGTATCCCTTGGACCTTCTTATTGACGATTAAACACAGAAATAGCATCGGAATTAAATACAAAAGGCACAATGCCGACTTAAGTACAAGAAGACTCACTCTTCTTACTGAGTATGATTTTAACATTTCCTGTTAGACCAGTTTTAGATTCCGATGCTTCACTATATGTTTACTGTATCCCTTGGACCTTCTTATTGACGATGAAACACAGAAATTTCATCGGAATTAAATAGAAAAGGCACAATGCGGACTTAAGTACAAGAAAACTGACTCTTCTAATGGTGTATGTTTTGAACCATTCCTTGACACCAGTTATAGGTTCAGATGCTTCACTTTAGGTATACTGCATCTCTCTGACCTTCTTATTGGCGATGAAACACAGAAATTGCATCGGATTTAAATACAAAAGGCACAATGCCGACTCAAGTACAAGAAGACTATCTCTTCTTACTGTCTATGCTTTGAAACTTTCCTGTCAGACTGGTTTTAGATTCCGATGCTTCACTTCAGGTTTACTGTATCCCTTGGATCTTGTTATTGACGACGAAACAAAGAAATTGCATCGGAATTAAATAGAAAAGCACAATGCCGACTTAAGTACAAGAAAACTGACTCTGCTTACTGTCTATGTTTTGAACCATTCCTGTGACACTAGTTACACATTCCGATGCTTCACTTCAGGTGTACTGTATCCCTCTGACCTTCTTATTGACGATGAAACACAGAAATTGCAGCGGAATTAAATACAAAATGCAAAATGCCGACTTAAGTACAAGACAAGTGACTCTTCATACTGTCTTTGTTTTGAACCATTCCTGTGACATGAGTTATAGATTTCGATGCTTCACTTCAGGTGTACTGTATCCCTCTGACCTTCTTATTGACAGTGAAACACAGATATTGCATCGAAAATAAATACAAAAGCCACAATGCCGAATTAAGTACAAGAAAACTGACTCTTCTTACTGTCTATGATTTGAACCATTCCCGAGACACTAGTTATTGATTCCGATGCTTTACTTCAGGTTTACTGTATCCCTTTGACCTTCTTATTGACGATGAAACACAGAAATTGCATCGGAATTAAATACAAATGGCACAATGCCGAATTAAGTACAAGAAGACTGACTCTTCCTCCTGTCTTTGTTTTGAACCATGCCTGTCACACTAGTTATAGATTGCTATGCTTCACCTCGGGTTTACTGTATCCATCTGACCCTTCTTATTGACGATGAAACACAGAAATTGCAACGAAATTAATTACAAAATTCACAATGCCGAATCGAGTTCAAGAAGACTGGCTCTTCTTACTGTCTATGTTTTGAACCTTTCCTGTGAGACCGGTTTTAGATTCCGATGCTTCACTTCCGGTTTACTGTATCCCTTGGACCTTCTTACTGACGACAAAACACAGAAATTGCATCGGAATGAAATAGAAAAGGCACAATGCCGACTTAAGCACAAGAAGACTGACTCTTCTTACTGACTATGTTGTGAACATTTTCTGTGAGACCAGTTTTAGATTCCGGTGCTTCACTATATGTTTACTGTATCCCTCTGACCTTCTTATTGACGATTAAACACAGAAATTGCATCGGTATTAAATATAAAAGTCACATTGCCGACATAAGTACAAGAAGACTGACTCTTCTTACTGTCTATGATTTGAACCATTCCTGTGACACTAGTTATAGATTCCGATGCTTCACTTCAGGTTTACTGTATCCCTCTGACCTTACTATTGACGATGAAACAAAGAAATTGCATCGGAGATAAATACAAAAGCACAATGCCGAATTAAGTACAAGAGAACTACTCTTCCTACTGTCTATGTTTTGAAAGATTCCTGTGACACTAGTTGTAGATTCCGATGCTTCACTTCGGGATTACTGTATCCCACTGACCCTCTTATTGACGATGAAACACAGAAATTGCATCGGAATTAAATACAAAAGGCACAATGCCGACTCATGTACAAGAAGACTGGCTCTTCTTACTGTCTATGATTTGAACCATTCCTGTGACACTAGTTATAGATTCCGATGCTTCACTTCAGGTTTACTATATCCCTCTGACCTTCTTATTACGATGAAATATAGAAATTGCATCGGAATTAAATACATAGGCACAATGCCGACTTAAAAACAAGATGACTTTCATTTCTTACTGTCTATGTTTTGAACCATTCCTTTGACACTAGTTATAGATTCCGATGCTAAACTTCAGGTTTACTGTATCCCTCTGACCTTCTAATTGACGATGAAACACAGAAATTGCATCGGAATTAAATACAAAAGCCAGAATGCCGACTCAAGTACAAGAAGGCTGACTCTTCCTACTGTCTATGCTTTGAACCATTCCTGTGACACTATTATAGATTCCGATGCTTCACTTCGGGTTTACTGTATCCCTTGGACCTTCTTATTCACGATGAAACACGAAAATTGCATCGGTATTAAATATAAAAGTCACATTGCCGACTCATGTACAAGAAGACTGACACTTCTTACTGTCTATGTTTTGAACCATTCCTGTGACACTAGTTATAGATTGCGATGCTTCACCTCAGGTTTACTGTATCCCTCTGAGCTTCTTATTGATGATGAAACACAGAAATTGCATCGAAATTAATTACAAAAGGCACAATGCCGAATCGAGTTCAAGAAGACTGGCTCTTCTTACTGTCTATGTTTTGAACCTTTCCTGTGAGACCGGTTTTAGATTCGGATGCTTCAATTCAGGTTTACTGTATCCCTAGGACCTTCTTACTGACGACAAAACACAGAAAGTGAATCGGATTTAAATAGAAAAGGCACACTAACGTCTTAAGTACAGAAAAACTGACTCTTCTTACTGTCTATGTTTTGAATTATTCTTGTGACACTAGTTATAGATTCCGAAGCTTCACTTCAGGTTTACTGTATCCCTTGGACCTTCTTATTGACGTCGAAACACAGAAATTGCATCGGACTTAAAGAGAAAGGTCACAATGTCGACTTAAGTATAAGAAAACTGACTCTTCTTACTGTTTTTGTCTGAACCATTCCTGTGACACTAGTTATAGATTCCGATGCTTCACTTCAGGTTTACTGTATCCCTCTGACCTTCTTATGGACGATGAAACACAGAAATTGCATCGGAATTAATTACAAAATTCACAATGCCGAATCGAGTTCAAGAAGACTGGCTCTTCTTACTGTCTATGTTTTGAACCTTTCCTGTGAGACCGGTTTTAGATTCCGATGCTTCACTTCCTGTTAACTGTATCCCTTGAACCTTCTTACTGACGACAAAACACAGAAATTGCATCGGAATTAAATAGAATAGGCACAATGCCGACTTAAGCACAAGAAGACTGACTCTACTTACTGACTATGTTGTGAACATTTTCTGTGAGACCAGTTTTAGATTCCGGTGCTTCACTATATGTTTACTGTATCCCTCTGACGTTCTTATTGACGATTAAACACAGAAATTGCATCGGTATTAAATATAAAAGTCACATTGCCTACTTAAGTACAAGAAGATTAACTCTTCTTACTGTCTATGCTTTGAGCCATTCCTGTGACACTAGTTATAGATTCCGATGCTTCACTTCAGGTTTACTGTATCCCTCTGACCTTCTTATTGACGATGAAACACAGAAATTGCATCGGAATTAAATACAAAAGGCACAATGCCGACTCAAGTACAAGAAGACTGGCTCTTCTTACTGTCTATGTTTTGAAACTTTCCTGTCAGACTGGTTTTAGATTCCGATGCTTCACTTCAGGTTTACTGTATCACTTGGATCTTGTTATTGACGACGAAACAAAGAAATTGCATCGGAATTAAATAGAAAACACAATGCCGACTTAAGTACAAGAAAACTGACTCTGCTTACTGTCTATGTTTTGAACCATTCCTGTGACACTAGTTACACATTCCGATGCTTCACTTCAGGTGTACTGTATCCCTCTGACCTTCTTATTGACGATGAAACACAGAAATTGCAGCGGAATTAAATACAAAATGCAAAATGCCGACTTAAGTACAAGACAAGTGACTCTTCATACTGTCTTTGTTTTGAACCATTCCTGTGACACGAGTTATAGATTTCGATGCTTCACTTCAGGTTTACTGTATCCCTCTGACCTTCTTATTGACAATGAAAGACCGAAATTGCATCGGAATTAAATACAAAAGGCACAATGCCGACTTAAGTACAAGAAATCTGACTCTTCTTTTTGTCTATGCTTTTGAACCATTCCTGTGACACTAAGTATCGATTCCGATGCTTCACTTCAGGTTTACTGTATCGCTCTGACCTTCTTATTCACGATGAAACACAGATATTGCATCGAAAATAAATACAAAATCCACAATGCCGAATTAAGTACAAGAAAACTGACTCTTCTTACTGTCTATGTTTTGAACCATTCCCGAGACACTAGTTATTGATTCCGATGCTTTACTTCAGGTTTACTGTAACCCTTTGACCATCTTATTGACTATGAAACACAGAAATTGCATCGGAATTAAATACAAATGGCACAATGCCGAATTAAGTACAAGAAGACTGACTCTTCCTACTGTCTTTGTTTAGAACCATTCCTGTCACACTAGTTATAGATTGCTATGCTTCACCTCGGGTTTACTGTATCCATCTGACCCTTCTTATTGACGATGAAACACAGAAATTGCACCGAAATTAATTACAAAATTCACAATGCCGAATCGAGTTCAAGAAGACTGGCTCTTCTTACTGTATATGATTTGAACCTTTCCTGTGAGACCGGTTTTAGATTCCGATGCTTCACTTCCGGTTTACTGTATCCCTTGGACCTTCTTACTGACGACAAAACACAGAAATTGCATCGGTATTAAATATAAAAGTCACATTGCCGACTTAAGTACAAGAAGACTGACTCTTCTTACAGTCTATGTTTTGAACCATTCCTGTGACACTAGTTATAGATTCCGATGCTTCACTTCAGGTTTACTGTGTCCCTCTGACCTTCTTATTGACGATGAAACAAAGAAATTGCATCGGAAATAAATACAAAAGCACAATGCCGAATTAAGTATAAGAGAACAACTCTTCCTACTGTCTATGTTTTGAAAGATTCCTGTGACACTAGTTGTAGATTCCGATGCTTCACTTCGGGATTACTGTATCCCACTGACCTTCTTATTGACGATGAAACACAGACATTGCATCGGAATTAAATACAAAAGGCACAATGCCGACTCATGTACAAGAAGACTGGCTCTTCTTACTGTCTATGATTTGAACCATTCCTGTGACATTAGTTATAGATTCCGATGCTTCACTTCAGGTTTACTATATCCCTCTGACCTTCTTATTACGATGAAACACAGAAATTGCATCGGAATTAAATACATAGGCACAATGCCGACTTAAATACAAGAAGACTGGCATTTCTTACTGTCTATGTTTTGAACCATTCCTTTGACACTAGTTATAGATTCCGATGCTAAACTTCAGGTTTACTGTATCCCTCTGACCTTCTAATTGACGATGAAACACAGAAATTGCATCGGAATTAAATACAAAAGCCAGAATGCCGACTCAAGTACAAGAAGGCTGACTCTTCCTACTGTCTATGCTTTGAATCATTCCTGTGACACTAGTTATAGATTGCGATGCTTCACCTCAGGTTTACTGTATCCCTCTGACCTTCTTATTGACGATGAAACACAGAAATTGCATCGAAATTAATTACAAAAGGCAAAATGCCGAATCGAGTTCAAGAAGACTGGCTCTTCTTACTGTCTATGTTTTGAACCTTTCCTGTGAGACCGGTTTTAGATTCGGATGCTTCAATTCAGGTTTACTGTATCCCTAGGACCTTCTTACTGACGACAAAACACAGAAATTGAATCGGATTTAAATAGAAAAGGCACAATGCCGTCTTAAGTACAGAAAAACTGACTCTTCTTACTGTCTATGTTTTGAATTATTCTTGTGACACTAGTTATAGATTCCGAAGCTTCACTTCAGGTTTACTGTATCCCTTGGACCTTCTTATTGACGTCGAAACACAGATATTGCATCGGACTAAAGAGAAAGGTCACAATGTCGACTTAAGTATAAGAAAACTGACTCTTCTTGCTGTTTTTGTTTGAACCATTCCTGTGACACTAGTTATAGATTCCGATGCTTCACTTCAGGTTTACTGTATCCCTCTGACCTTCTTATGGACGATGAAACACAGAAATTGCATCGGAATTAAATACAAAGGGCACAATGCCGACTCAAGTACAAGAAGACTGACTCTTCCTACTGTCTACGTTTTGAACCATTCCTGTGACACTTATTATAGTTTCCGATGCTTCACTTCGGGTTTACTGTATCCCTTGGACCTTCTCATTGACGATGAAACACGAAAATTGTGTCGGTTTTAAATATAAAAGTCACATTGCCGCCTGAAGTACAAGAAGACTGACTCTTCCTACTGTCTTTGTTTTGAACCATTCCTGTGACACTAGTTATAGATTGCGATGCTTCACCTCGGGTTTACTGTATCCATCTGACCTTCTTATTGACGATTAAACACAGAAATTGCACCGAAATTAATTACAAAATTTACAATGCCGAATCGAGTTCAAGAAGACTGGTTCTTCTTAGTGTCTATGTTTTGAACCTTTCCTGTGAGACCGGTTTTAGATTCCGATGCTTCACTTCCGGTTTACTGTATCCCTTGGACCTTCTTACTGACGACAAAACACAGGCATTGCATCGGAATTAAATAGATAAGGCACAATGCCGACTTAAGCACAAGAAGACTGACTCTTCTTACTGACTATGTTGTGAACATTTTCTGTGAGACCAGTTTTAGATTCCGGTGCTTCACTATATGTTTACTGTATCCCTATGACGTTCTTATTGACGATTAAACACAGAAATTGCATCGGTATTAAATATAAAAGTCACATTGCCGACTTAAGTACAAGAAGACTGACTCTTCTTACTGTCTATGTTTTGAGCCATTCCTGTGACACTAGTTGTAGATTCCGATGCTTCACTTCAGGTTTACTGTATCCCTCTGACCTTCTTATTGACGATGAAACACAGATATTGCATCGGAATTAAATACAAAAGGCACAATGCCGACTCATGTACAAGAAGACTGGCTCTTCTTACTGTCTATGTTTTTGAACCATTCCTGTGACACTAGTTATAGATTCCGATGCTTCACTTCAGGTTTACTGTATAACTCTGACCTTCTTATTGACGATGAAACACAGAAATTGCATCGGAATTAAATACATAGGCACAATGCCGACTTAAGTACAAGAAGACTGGCTTTTCTTACTGTCTATGTTTTGAACCATTCCTTTGACACTAGTTATAGATTCCGATGCTAAACTTCAGGTTTACTGTATCCCTCTGATCTTCTAATTGACGACGATACACAGAAATTGCATCGGAATTAAATACAAGAGGCAGAATGCCGACTCAAGTACAAGAAGACTGACTCTTCCTACTGTCTATGCTTTGAACCATTCCTGTGACACTATTATAGATTCCTATGCTTCACTTCGGGTTTACTGTATCCCTTGGACCTTCTTATTGACGATGAAAGACGAAAATTGCATCGGTATTAAGTATAAAAGTCACATTGCCGACTTAAGTTCAAGAAGACTGACACTTCTTACTGTCTATGTTCTGAACCATTCCTGTGACACTAGTTATAGATTGCGAAGCTTCACCTCAGGTTTAATGTATCCGTCTGACCTTCTTATTGACGATGAAACACAGAAATTGCATCGAAATTAATTACAAAAGGCACAATGCCAACTCGAGTTCAAAAAGACTGGCTCTTCTTACTGACTATGTTTTGATCATTTCCTGTGGGACCAGTTTAGATTCTGATGCTTCACTATAAGTTTACTGTATCCCTTGGACCTCCTTATTGACGATGAAACACAGAAATTGCATCGGAAATAAATACAAAAGGCACAATGCCGAATTAAGTACAAGAAAACTGACTCTTCTTACTGTCTATGTTTTTAACCATTCCCGAGACACTAGTTATATATTCCGATGCTTTACTTCAGGTTTACTGTAACCCTTTGACCTTCTTATTGACGATGAAACACAGAAATTGAATCGGAATTTAATACAAATGGCACAATGCCGGATTAAGTACAAGAAGACTGACTCTTCCTACTGTCTTTGTTGTGAACCATTCCTGTGACACTAGTTATAGATTGCGATGCTTCACCTCGGGTTTACTGTATCCATCTGACCTTCTTATTGACGATGAAACACAAAAATTGCACCGAAATTAATTACAAAATTCACAATGCCGAATCGAGTTCAAGAAGACTGGCTCTTCTTACTGTCTATGTTTTGAACCTTTCCTGTGAGACCGGTTTTAGATTCCGATGCTTCACTTCCGGTTTACTGTATCCCTTGGACCTTCTTACTGACGACAAAACACAGAAATTGCATCGGAATTAAACAGAAAAGGCACAATGCCGACTTAAGTACAAGAAGACTGTCTCTTCTTACTGACTATGTTGTGAACATTTTCTGTGAGGCCAGTTTTAGATTCCGGTGCTTCACTATATGTTTACTGTATCCCTCTGACCTTCTTATTGACGATTAAACACAGAAATTGCATCGGTATTAAATATAAAAGTCACATTGCCGACTTAAGTACAAGAAGACTGACTCTTCTTACTGTCTATGTTTTGAGCCATTCCTGTGACACTAGTTATAGATTCCGATGCTTCACTTCAGGTTTAATGTATCCCTGTGACCTTCTTATTGACGATGAAACACAGAAATTGCATCGGAAATAAATACAAAAGCACAATGCCGAATTAAGTACAAGAGAACTACTTTTCCTACAGTCTAAGTTTTGAACCATTCCTGTGACACTAGTTGTAGATTCCGATGCTCCACTTCGGGATTACTGTATCGCACTGAGCTTCTTATTGACGATGAAACACCGAAATTGCATCGGAATTAAATATAAAAGGCACAATGCCGACTCATGTACAAGATGATTGGCTCTTGTTACTGACTATGTTTTGAACCATTCCTGTGACACTAGTTATAGATTGCGATGCTTCACCTCAGGTTTACCGTATCCCTCTGACCTTCTTATTGACGATGAAACACAGAAATTGCATCGAAATTAATTACAAAAGGCACAATGCCGAATCGAGTTCAAGAAGACTGGCTGTTCTTACTGTCTATGTTTTGAACCTTTCCTGTGAGACCGGTTTTAGATTCCGATGCTTCACTTCAGGTTTACTGTATCCCTAGGACCTTCTTACTGACGACAAAACACAGAAATTGCATCAGAATTAAATAGAAAAGACACATTGCCGTCTTAAGTACAGAAAAACTGACTCTTCTTACTGTCTATGTTTTGAATTATTCTTGTGTCACTAGTTACGGATTCCGAAGCTTCACTTCAGGTTTACTGTATCCCTTCGACCTTCTTATTGACGTCGAAACACAGAAATTGCATCGGACATAAAGAGAAAAGGCACAATGTCGAGTTAAGTACAAGAAAACTGACTCTTCTTACTGTTTTTG
Source organism: Schistocerca piceifrons (assembly GCF_021461385.2). NCBI lineage: Eukaryota > Metazoa > Arthropoda > Insecta > Orthoptera > Acrididae > Schistocerca > Schistocerca piceifrons. Next base: position 262,958 of record NW_025727810.1, on the reverse strand, counting down.
TTTGAACAATTCCTGTCACACTAGTTATGGGTTCCGATGCTTCACTTCAGGTGTACTGTATCCCTCTGACCTTCTTATTGACGATGAATTACAGAAATTGCATCGGAAATAAATGCAAAATGCACAATGCCGACTTAAGAACAAGAAGACTGACTCTTCTTACTGACTATGTTTTGAACATTTCCTGTGAGACCAGTTTAGATTCAGATGCTTCACTATATGTTTATTGTATCCCTTGGACCTCCTTATTGACGATGAAACACAGAAATTGCATCGGAAATAAATACAAAAGGCACAACGCCAACTTAAGTACAAGAAGACTGACTCTTCTTACTGACTATGTTTAGAACATTTCCTGTGAGACCAGTTTAGATTCTGAAGCTTCACTATATGTTTACTGTATCCCTCGGACCTTCTTATTGACGATTAAACACAGAAATTGCATCGGAAATAAATACAAAAGGCACAACGCCGACTTGAGTACAAGAAGACTCACTCTTCTTACTGAGTATGATTTTAACATTTCCTGTTAGACCAGTTTTAGATTCCGATGCTTCACTATATGTTTACTGTATCCCTTGGACCTTCTTGTTGACGATGAAACACAGAAATTTCATCGGAATTAAATAGAAAAGGCACAATGCGAACTTAAGTACAAGAAAACTGACTCTTCTTACGGTGTATGTTTTGAACCATTCCTTGACACTAGTTATAGGTTCAGATGCTTCACTTTAGGTATACTGTATCTCTCTGACCTTCTTATTGACGATGAAACACAGAAATTGCATCGGAATTAAATACAAAATGCACAATGCCGACTCAAGTACAAGAAGACTGGCTCTTCTTACTGTCTATGTTTTGAAACTTTCCTGTCAGACTGGTTTTAGATTCCGATGCTTCACTTCAGGTTTACTGTATCCATTGGATCTTGTTATTGACGACGAAACAAAGAAATTGCATCGGAATTAAATAGAAAAGCACAATGCCGACTTAAGTACAAGAAAACTGACTCTGCTTACTGTCTATGTTTTGAACCATTCCTGTGACACTAGTTACACATTCCGATGCTTCACTTCAGGTGTACTGTATCCCTCTGACCTTCTTATTGAAAATGAAAGACCGAAATTGCATCGGAATTAAATACAAAATGCAAAATGCCGACTTAAGTTCAAGAAAAGTGACTCTTCATACTGTTATTGTTTTGAACCATTCCTGTGACACGAGTTATAGATTTCGATGCTTCACTTCAGGTTTACTGTATCCCTCTGACCTTCTTATTGAAAATGAAAGACCGAAATTGCATCGGAATTAAATACAAAAGGCACAATGCCGACTTAAGTACAAGAAATCTGACTCTTCTTATTGTCTATGCTTTTGAACCATTCCTGTGACACTAATTATCGATTCCGATGCTTCACTTCAGGTTTACTGTATCGCTCTGACCTTCTTATCACGATGAAACACAGATATTGCATCGAAAATAAATACAAAAGCCACAATGCCGAATTAAGTACAAGAAAACTGACTCTTCTTACTGTCTATGTTTTGAACCATTCCCGAGACACTAGTTATTGATTCCGATGCTTTACTTCAGGTTTACTGTAACCCTTTGACCTTCTTATTGACGATGAAACACAGAAATTGCATCGCAATTAAATACAAATGGCACAATGCCGAATTAAGTACAAGAAGACTGACTCTTCCTACTGTCTATGTTTTGAACCATTCCTGTCACACTAGTTATAGATTGCTATGCTTCACCTCGGGTTTACTGTAGCCATCTGACGTTCTTATTGACGATGAAACACAGAAATTGCACCGAAATTAATTACAAAATTCACAATGCCGAATCGAGTTCAAGAAGACTGGCTCTTCTTACTGTCTATGTTTTGAACCTTTCCTGTGAGACCGGTTTTAGATTCCGATGCTTCACTTCCGGTTTACTGTATCCCTTGGACCTTCTTACTGACGACAAAACACAGAAATTGCATCGGAATTAAATAGCAAAGGCACAGTGCCGACTTAAGCACAAGAAGACTGACTCTTCTTACTGACTATGTTGTGAACATTTTCTGTGAGACCAGTTTTAGATTCCGGTGCTTCACTATATGTTTACTGTATCCCTCTGACCTTCTTATTGACGATTAAACACAGAAATTGCATCGGTATTAAATATAAAAGTCACATTGCCGACTTAAGTACAAGAAAACTGACTCTTCTCACTGTCTATGTTTTGATCCATTCCTGTGACACTACTTATAGATTCCGATGCTTCACTTCAGGTTTACTGTATCCCTCTGACCTTCTTATTGACGATGAAACAAAGAAATTGCATCGGAAATAAATACAAAAGCACAATGCCGAATTAAGTACAAGAGAACTACTCTTCCTACTGTCTATGTTTTGAAAGATTCCTGTGACACTAGTTGTAGATTCCGATGCTTCACTTCGGGATTACTGTATCCCACTGACCTTCTTATTGACGATGAAACACAGAAATTGCATCGGAATTAAATACAAAAGGCACAATGCCGACTCATGTACAAGAAGACTGGCTCTTCTTACTGTCTATGTTTTGAACCATTCCTGTGACACTAGTTATAGATTGCGATGCTTCACCTCAGGTTTACTGTATCCCTCTGACCGTCTTATTGACGATGAAACACAGAAATTGCATCGGAATTAAATAGAAAAGGCACAATGCCGACTTAAGTACAAGAAGACTGTCTCTCCTTACTGACTATGTTGTGAATATTTTCTGTGAGACCAGTTTTAGATTCCGGTGCTTCACTATATGTTTACTGTATCCCTCTGACCTTCTTATTGACGATTAAACACAGAAATTGCATCGGTATTAAATATAAAAGTCACATTGCCGACTTAAGTACAAGAAGACTGACACTTCTTACTGTCAATGTTTTGAACCATTCCTGTGACACTAGTTATAGATTGCGAAGCTTCACCTCAGGTTTAATGTATCCGTCTGACATTCTTATTGACGATGAAACACAGAAATTGCATCGAAATTAATTACAAAAGGCACAATGCCAACTCGATTTCAAGAAGACTGGCTCTTCTTACTGACTATGTTTTGAACATTTCCTGTGAGACCAGTTTAGATTCTGATGCTTCACTATAAGTTTACTGTATCCCTTGGACCTCCTTATTGACGTCGAAACACAGAAATTGCATCGGAAATAAATACAAAGGGCACAATGCCGAATTAAGTACAAGAAAACTGACTCTTCTTACTGTCTATGTTTTGAACCATTCCCCAGACACTAGTTATATATTCCGATGCTTTACTTCAGGTTTACTGTAACCCTTTGACCTTCTTATTGACGATGAAACACAGAAATTGCATCGGAATTAAATACAAATGGCACAATGCCGAATTAAGTACAAGAAGACTGACTCTTCCTACTGTCTTTGTTGTGAACCATTCCTGTGACACTAGTTATAGATTGCGATGCTACACCTCAGGTTTACTGTATCCATCTGACCTTCTTATTGACGATGAAAGACAAAAATTGCACCGAAATTAATTGCAAAATTCACAATGCCGAATCGAGTTCAACAAGACTGGCTCTTCTTACTGTCTATGTTTTGAACCTTTCCTGTGAGACCGGTTTTAGATTCCGGTGCTTCACTATATGTTTACTGTATCCCTCTGACCTTCTTATTGACGATTAAACACAGAAATTGCATCGGTATAAAATATAAAAGTCACATTGCCGACTTAAGTACAAGAAGACTGACTCTTCTTACTGACTATGTTTGAGCCATTCCTGTGACACTAATAATAGATCCCTATGCTTCACTTCAGGTTTAATGTATCCCTCTGACCTTCTTATTGACGATGAAACACAGAAATTGCATCGGAAATATATACAAAAGCACAATGCCGAATTAAGTACAAGAGAACTACTTTTCCTACTGTCTATGTTTGGAACCATTCCTGTGACACTAGTTGTAGATTCCGATGCTCCACTTCGGGATTATTGTATCGCACTGAGCTTCTTATTGACGATGAAACACAGAAATTGCATCGGAATTAAATATTAAAGGCACAATGCCGACTCATGTACAAGAAGATTGGCTCTTCTTACTGACTATGATTTGAACCATTCCTGTGACACTAGTTATAGATTGCGATGCTTCACCTTAGGTTTACTGTATCCCTCTGACCTTCTTATTGACGATGAAACACAGAAATTGCATCGAAATTAATTACAAAAGGCACAATGCCGAATCGAGTTCAAGAAGATTGGCTGTTCTTACTGTCTATGTTTTGAACCTTTCCTGTGAGACCGGTTTTAGATTCGGATGCTTCACTTCAGGTTTACTGTATCCCTAGGACCTTGTTACTGCCGACAAAACACAGAAATTGCATCGGAATTAAATAGAAAAGGCACATTGCCGTCTTAAGTACAGAAACACTGACTCTTCTTACTGTCTATGTTTTGAATTATTCTTGTGGCACTAGTTATAGATTCAGAAGCTTCACTTCAGGTTTATTGTATCCCTTGGACCTTCATATTGACGTCGAAACACAGAAATTGCATCGGACTTAAAGAGAAAAGGCACAATGTCGACTTAAGTACAAGAAAACTGACTCTTCTTACTGACTATGTTTTGAACATTTCCTGTGAGACCAGTTTAGATTCTGATGCTTCACTATATGTTTACTGTATCCCTTGACCTCCTTATTGACGATGAAACACAGAAATTGCATCGGAATTAAATACAAAAGGCACAATGCCGACTTAAGTACAAGAAGACTGACACTTCTTACTGACTATGCTTTGAACATTTCCTGTGAGACCAGTTTTAAATTCCGATGCTCCTCTTCGGGTTTACTGTATCCCACTGACCTTCTTATTGACGATGAAACACAGAAATTGCATCGGAATTAAATACAGAAGGCACAATGCCGACTCATGTACAAGAAGACTGGCTGTTCTTACTGTCTATGTTTTGAACCATTCCGGTGACCCTAGTTATAGATTCCGATGCATCACTTCAGGTTTACTGTATCCCTCTGACCTTCTTATTGACGATGAAACACAGAAATTGCATCGGAATTAAATAGAAAAGGCACAATGCCGACTCATGTACAAGAAGACTGGCTCTTCTTACTGTCCATGTTTTGAACCATTCCTGTGACACTAGTTATGGATTCCGATGCTTCACTTGAGGTTTACTGTATCCCTTGGACATTCTCATTGACGATGAAACACGAAAATTGTATCGGTATTAAATATTAAAGTCACATTGCCGACTTAAGTACAAGAAGACCGACACTTCTTACTGTCTATGATTTGAACCAATCCTATGACACTAGTTATAGATTGCGATGCTTCACCTCAGGTTTACTGTATCCCTCTGACCTTCTCACCGACGATGAAACACAGAAATAGCATCGAAAATAATTACAAAAGGCACAATGACGAATCGAGTTCAAGAAGACTGGCTCTTCTTACTGTCCATGTTTTGAACCTTTCCTGTGAGACCGGTTTTAGATTCCGATGCTTCACTTCAGGTTTACTGTCTCCCTTGGACCTTCTTACTGACGACAAAACACAGAAATTGCATCGGAATTAAATAGAAAAGGCACAATGTCGACTTAAGTACAAGAAAACTGACTCTTCTTACTGTCTTTGTTTGAACCATTCCTGTGACACTAGTTATAGATTCCGATGCTTCACTTCAGGTTTACAATATTGCTCTGACCTTCTTATTCACGATGAAACACAGATATTGCATCGAAAATCAATACAAAATGCACAATGCCGAATTAAGTACAAGAAAACTGACTCTTCTTACTGTCTATGTTTTGAACCATTCCCGAGACACTAGTTATAGATTCCGATGCTTTACTTCAGGTTTACTGTAACCCTTTGACCTTCTTGTTGACGATTAAACACAAAAATTGCATCGGAATTAAATACAAGTGGCACAATGCCGAATTAAGTACAAGAAGACTGACTCTTCCTACTGTCTTTGTTTTGAACCATTCCTGTCACACTAGTTATAGATTGCGATGCTTCACCTCGGGTTTACTGTATCTATCTGACCTTCTTATTGACGATGAAACACAGAAATTGCACCGAAATTAATTACAAAATTCACAATGCCGAATCGAGTTCAAGAAGACTGGCTCTTATTACTGTCTATGTTTTGAACCTTTCCTGTGAGACCGGTTTTAGATTCCGATGCTTCACTTCCGGTTTACTGTATCCCTTGGACCTTCTTACTGACGACAAAACACAGAAATTGCATCGGAATTAAATAGAAAAGGCACAATGCCGACTCAAGCACAAGAAGACTGTTTCCTCTTACTGACTATGTTCTGAACATTTTCTGTGAGACCAGTTTTAGAATCCGGTGCTTCACTATATGTTTACTGTATTCCTCAGACCTTCTTATTGACGATTAAACACAGAAATTTCATCGGTATTAAAAATAAAAGTCACATTGCCGACTTAAGTACAAGAAGACTGACTCTTCTTACTGTCTATGTTTTGAGCCATTCCTGTGACACTAGTTATAGATTCCGATGCTTCACTTCAGGTTTACTGTATCCCTCTGACCTTCTTATTGACGATGAAACACAGAAATTGCATCGGAATTAAATACGTAGGCACAATGCCGACTTAAGTACAAGAAGACTGGCTTTTCTTACTGTCTATGTTTTGAACCATTTCTTTGACACTAGTTATAGATTCCGATGCTAAACTTCAGGTTTACTGTAACCCTCTGACCTCCTAATTGACGATGAAACACAGAAATTGCATCGGAATTAAATACAAAAGGCAGAATGCCGACTCAAGTACAAGAAGACTGACAATTCCTACTGTCTATGCTTTGAACCATTCCTATGACACTATTATACATTCCGATGCTTCACATTGGGTTTAATGTATCCCTTGGACCATCTTATTGACGATGAAACACAAAAATTGCATCGGTATTAAATATAAAAGTCACATTGCCGACTTAAGTACAAGAAGACTGACACTTCTTACTGTCTATGTTCTGAACCATTTCTGTGACACTAGTTATAGACTGCGATGCTTCACCTCAAGTTTACTGTATCCCTCTGACCTTCTTATTGACGATGAAACACAGAAATTGCATCAAAATTAATTACAAAAGGCACAATGCCGATTCGAGTGCAAGAAGACTGGCTCTTCTTACTGTCTATGTTTTGAACATTTCCTGTGAGACCGGTTTTAGATTCGGATGCTTCACTTCAGGTTTACTGTATCCCTAGGACCTTGTAACTGACGACAAAACACAGAAATTGCATCGGAATTAAATAGAAAAGGCACAATGCCGTCTTAAGTACAAAAAAACTGACTCTTCTTACTGTCTATGTTTTGAATTATTCTTGTGACACTAGTTATAGATTCCGAAGCCTCACTTCAGGTTTAGTGTATCCCTTGGACCTTCTTATTGACGTCGAAACACAGAAATTGCATCGGACTTAAAGAGAAAAGGCACAATGTCGACTTAAGTACAAGAAAACTGACTCTTCTTACTGTTTTTGTTTGAACCATTCCTGTGACACTAGTTATAGATTCCGATGCTTCACTTCAGGTGTACTGTATCCCTCTGACCTTCTTATTGACGATGAATTACAGAAATTGCATCGGAAATAAATGCAAAATGCACAATGCCGACTTAAGTACAAGAAGACTGACTCTTCTTACTGACTACGTTTTGAACATTTCCTGTGAGACCAGTTTAGATTCTGATGCTTCACTATATGTTTATTGTATCCCTTGGACCTCCTTATTGACGATGAAACACGGAAATTGCATCGGAAATAAATACAAAAGGCACAACGCCGACTTAAGTACAAGAAGACTGACTCTTCTTACTGACTATGTTTTGAACATTGCCTATGAGACCAGTTTAGAATCTGATGCTTCACTATATGTTTACTGTTTCCCTTGTACCTCCTTATTGACGATGAAACACAGAAATTGCATCGGAAATAAATACAAAAGGCACAACGCCGACTTAAGTACAAGAAGACTGACTCTTCATACTGACTATCTTTTGAAAATTTCCTGTGAGACCAGTTCTAGATTCCGATGCATCACAATATGTTTACTGTATGACTTGGACCTTCTTATTGACGATTAAACACAGAACTTGCATCGGAATTAAATACAAAAGGCACAATGCCGAATTAAGTACAAGAAAACTGACTCTTCTTACTGTCTATGTTTTGAACCATTCCCGAGACACTAGTTATAGATTCTGATGCTTTACTTCAGGTTTACTGTAACCCTTTGACCTTCTTATTGACGATGAAACACAGAAATTGCATCAGAATTAAATACAAATGGCACAATGCCGAATTAAGTACAAGAAGACTGACTCTTCCTACTGTCTTTGTTTGAACCATTCCTGTGACACTAGTTGAAGATTGCAATGCTTCACCTCGGGTTTACTGTATCCATCTGACCTTCTTATTGACGATGAAACACAGAAATTGCACCGAAATTAATTACAAAATTCACAATGCCGAATCGAGTTCAAGAAGACTGGCTCTTCTTACTGTCTATGTTTTGAACCTTTCCTGTGAGACCGGTTTTAGATTCCGATGCTTCAATTCCGGTTTACTGTATCCCTTGGACCTTCTTACTGACGTCAAAACACAGAAATTGCATCGGAATTAAATAGAAAAGGCACAATGTCGACTTAAGTACAAGAAAACTGACTCTTCTTTCTGTCTTTGTTTGAACCATTCCTGTGACACTAGTTATAGATTCCGATGCTTCACTTCAGGTTTACTGTATCGCTCTGACCTACTTATTCACGATGAAACACAGATATTGCATCGAAAATAAATACAAAAGGCACAATGCCGAATTACGTACAAGAAAACTGACTCTTCTTACTGTCTATGTTTTGAACCATTCCCGAGACACTAGTTATAGATTCCGATGCTTTACTTCAGGTTTACTGTAACCCTTGACCTTCTTATTGACGATGAAACACAGAAATTTGATCGGAATTAAATACAAATGCCACAATGCCGAATTAAGTACAAGAAGACTGACTCTTCCTACTGTCTTTGTTTTGAACCATTCCTGTGACACTAGTTATAGATTGCGATGCTTCACCTCGGGTTTACTGTATCCATCTGACCTTCTTATTGACGATGAAACACAGAAATTGCACCGAAATTAATTACAAAATTCACAATGCCGAATCAAGATCAAGAAGACTGGCTCTTCTTACTGTCTATGTTTTGAACCTTTCCTGTGACCGGTTTTAGATTCCGATGCTTCACTTCCGGCTTACTGTATCCCTTGGACCTTCTTACTGACGACAAAACACAGAAATTGCATCGGAATTAAATAGAAAAGGCACAATGCCGACTTAAGCACAAGAAGACCGACTCTTCTTACTGACTATGTTGTGAACAATTTCTGTGAGACCAGTTTTAGATACCGGTGCTTCACTATATGTTTGCTGTATCCCTCTGACCTTCTTATTGACGATTAAACACAGAAATTGCTTTGGTATTAAATATAAAAGTCACATTGCCAACTTAAGTACAAGAAGACTGACTCTTCTTACTGTCTATGTTTTGAGCCATTCCTGAGACACTAGTTATAGATTCCGATGCTTCACTTCAGGTTTACTGTATCCCTCTGACCTTCTTATTGACGATGAAACACAGAAATTGCATCGGAAATAAATACAAAAGCACAATGCCGAATTAAGCACAAGAGAACTACACTTCCTACTGTCTATGTTTTGAACCATTCCTGTGACACTAGTTGTAGAATCAGATGCTTCACTTCGGGATTACTGTATCCCACTGACCTTCTTATTGACGATGAAACACAGAAATTGCATCGGAATTAAATACAAAATGCACAATGCCGACTCATGTACAAGAAGACTGGCTCTTCTTACTGTCTATGCTTTGAAACATTCCTTTGACACTAGTTATAGATTCCGATGCTAAACTTCAGGTTTACTGTATCCCTCTGACCTTCTAATTGACGATGAAACACAGAAATTGGATCGGAATTAAATACAAAAGGCAGAATGCCGACTCAAGTACAAGAAAACTGACTTTTCTTACTGTCTATGTTTTGAGCCATTCTTGTGACACTAGTTATAGATTCCGATGCTTCACTTCGGGTTTACTGTATCCCTTGGACCTTCTTATTGACGATGAAACACGAAAATTGCATCGGTATTAAATATAAAAGTCACATTGCCGACTTAAGTACAAGAAGACTGACACTTCTTACTGTCTATGTTTTGAACCATTCCTGTGACACTAGTTATAGATTGCGATGCTTCACCTCAGGTTTACTGTATCCCTCTGACCTTCTTATTGACGTTGAAACACAGAAATTGCATCGAAATTAATTACAAAAGGCACAAAGCCGAATCGAGTTCAAGAAGACTGGCTCTTCTTACTGTCTATGTTTTGAATCATTCCTGTGAGACCGGTTTTAGATTCGGATGCTTCACTTCAGGTTTACTGTCTCCCTTGGACCTTCTTACAGACGACAAAACACAGAAATTGCATCGGAATTAAATAGAAAAGGCACAATGTGGACTTAAGTACAAGAAAACTGACTCTTCTTACTGTCTTTGTATGAACCATTCCTCTGACACTAGTTATAGATTCCGATGCTTCACTTCAGGTTTACTGTATCCCTCTGACCTTCTTATTGACGATGAAACACAGAAATTGCATCGGAAATTAATACAAAAGGCACAATGCCGACTTAAGTACAAGAAGACTGACTCTTCTTACTGACTATGTTTTGAACATTTCCTGTGAGACCAGTTTAGATTCTGATGCTTCACTATATGTTTACTGTATCCCTTGGACCTTCTTATTGACGATGAAACACAGAAATTGCAGCGGAAATAAATACAAAACGCACAACGCCGAATTAAGTACAAGAGAACTACTTTTCCTACTGTCTATGTTTGGAACCATTCCTGTGACACTAGTTGTAGATTCCGATGCTCCACTTCGGGATTATTGTATCGCACTGAGCTTCTTATTGACGATGAAACACAGAAATTGCATCGGAATTAAATATTAAAGGCACAATGCCGACTCATGTACAAGAAGATTGGCTCTTCTTACTGACTATGATTTGAACCATTCCTGTGACACTAGTTATAGATTGCGATGCTTCACCTTAGGTTTACTGTATCCCTCTGACCTTCTTATTGACGATGAAACACAGAAATTGCATCGAAATTAATTACAAAAGGCACAATGCCGAATCGAGTTCAAGAAGATTGGCTGTTCTTACTGTCTATGTTTTGAACCTTTCCTGTGAGACCGGTTTTAGATTCGGATGCTTCACTTCAGGTTTACTGTATCCCTAGGACCTTGTTACTGCCGACAAAACACAGAAATTGCATCGGAATTAAATAGAAAAGGCACATTGCCGTCTTAAGTACAGAAACACTGACTCTTCTTACTGTCTATGTTTTGAATTATTCTTGTGGCACTAGTTATAGATTCAGAAGCTTCACTTCAGGTTTATTGTATCCCTTGGACCTTCATATTGACGTCGAAACACAGAAATTGCATCGGACTTAAAGAGAAAAGGCACAATGTCGACTTAAGTACAAGAAAACTGACTCTTCTTACTGACTATGTTTTGAACATTTCCTGTGAGACCAGTTTAGATTCTGATGCTTCACTATATGTTTACTGTATCCCTTGACCTCCTTATTGACGATGAAACACAGAAATTGCATCGGAATTAAATACAAAAGGCACAATGCCGACTTAAGTACAAGAAGACTGACACTTCTTACTGACTATGCTTTGAACATTTCCTGTGAGACCAGTTTTAAATTCCGATGCTCCTCTTCGGGTTTACTGTATCCCACTGACCTTCTTATTGACGATGAAACACAGAAATTGCATCGGAATTAAATACAGAAGGCACAATGCCGACTCATGTACAAGAAGACTGGCTGTTCTTACTGTCTATGTTTTGAACCATTCCGGTGACCCTAGTTATAGATTCCGATGCATCACTTCAGGTTTACTGTATCCCTCTGACCTTCTTATTGACGATGAAACACAGAAATTGCATCGGAATTAAATAGAAAAGGCACAATGCCGACTCATGTACAAGAAGACTGGCTCTTCTTACTGTCCATGTTTTGAACCATTCCTGTGACACTAGTTATGGATTCCGATGCTTCACTTGAGGTTTACTGTATCCCTTGGACATTCTCATTGACGATGAAACACGAAAATTGTATCGGTATTAAATATTAAAGTCACATTGCCGACTTAAGTACAAGAAGACCGACACTTCTTACTGTCTATGATTTGAACCAATCCTATGACACTAGTTATAGATTGCGATGCTTCACCTCAGGTTTACTGTATCCCTCTGACCTTCTCACCGACGATGAAACACAGAAATAGCATCGAAAATAATTACAAAAGGCACAATGACGAATCGAGTTCAAGAAGACTGGCTCTTCTTACTGTCCATGTTTTGAACCTTTCCTGTGAGACCGGTTTTAGATTCCGATGCTTCACTTCAGGTTTACTGTCTCCCTTGGACCTTCTTACTGACGACAAAACACAGAAATTGCATCGGAATTAAATAGAAAAGGCACAATGTCGACTTAAGTACAAGAAAACTGACTCTTCTTACTGTCTTTGTTTGAACCATTCCTGTGACACTAGTTATAGATTCCGATGCTTCACTTCAGGTTTACAATATTGCTCTGACCTTCTTATTCACGATGAAACACAGATATTGCATCGAAAATCAATACAAAATGCACAATGCCGAATTAAGTACAAGAAAACTGACTCTTCTTACTGTCTATGTTTTGAACCATTCCCGAGACACTAGTTATAGATTCCGATGCTTTACTTCAGGTTTACTGTAACCCTTTGACCTTCTTGTTGACGATTAAACACAAAAATTGCATCGGAATTAAATACAAGTGGCACAATGCCGAATTAAGTACAAGAAGACTGACTCTTCCTACTGTCTTTGTTTTGAACCATTCCTGTCACACTAGTTATAGATTGCGATGCTTCACCTCGGGTTTACTGTATCTATCTGACCTTCTTATTGACGATGAAACACAGAAATTGCACCGAAATTAATTACAAAATTCACAATGCCGAATCGAGTTCAAGAAGACTGGCTCTTATTACTGTCTATGTTTTGAACCTTTCCTGTGAGACCGGTTTTAGATTCCGATGCTTCACTTCCGGTTTACTGTATCCCTTGGACCTTCTTACTGACGACAAAACACAGAAATTGCATCGGAATTAAATAGAAAAGGCACAATGCCGACTCAAGCACAAGAAGACTGTTTCCTCTTACTGACTATGTTCTGAACATTTTCTGTGAGACCAGTTTTAGAATCCGGTGCTTCACTATATGTTTACTGTATTCCTCAGACCTTCTTATTGACGATTAAACACAGAAATTTCATCGGTATTAAAAATAAAAGTCACATTGCCGACTTAAGTACAAGAAGACTGACTCTTCTTACTGTCTATGTTTTGAGCCATTCCTGTGACACTAGTTATAGATTCCGATGCTTCACTTCAGGTTTACTGTATCCCTCTGACCTTCTTATTGACGATGAAACACAGAAATTGCATCGGAATTAAATACGTAGGCACAATGCCGACTTAAGTACAAGAAGACTGGCTTTTCTTACTGTCTATGTTTTGAACCATTTCTTTGACACTAGTTATAGATTCCGATGCTAAACTTCAGGTTTACTGTAACCCTCTGACCTCCTAATTGACGATGAAACACAGAAATTGCATCGGAATTAAATACAAAAGGCAGAATGCCGACTCAAGTACAAGAAGACTGACAATTCCTACTGTCTATGCTTTGAACCATTCCTATGACACTATTATACATTCCGATGCTTCACATTGGGTTTAATGTATCCCTTGGACCATCTTATTGACGATGAAACACAAAAATTGCATCGGTATTAAATATAAAAGTCACATTGCCGACTTAAGTACAAGAAGACTGACACTTCTTACTGTCTATGTTCTGAACCATTTCTGTGACACTAGTTATAGACTGCGATGCTTCACCTCAAGTTTACTGTATCCCTCTGACCTTCTTATTGACGATGAAACACAGAAATTGCATCAAAATTAATTACAAAAGGCACAATGCCGATTCGAGTGCAAGAAGACTGGCTCTTCTTACTGTCTATGTTTTGAACATTTCCTGTGAGACCGGTTTTAGATTCGGATGCTTCACTTCAGGTTTACTGTATCCCTAGGACCTTGTAACTGACGACAAAACACAGAAATTGCATCGGAATTAAATAGAAAAGGCACAATGCCGTCTTAAGTACAAAAAAACTGACTCTTCTTACTGTCTATGTTTTGAATTATTCTTGTGACACTAGTTATAGATTCCGAAGCCTCACTTCAGGTTTAGTGTATCCCTTGGACCTTCTTATTGACGTCGAAACACAGAAATTGCATCGGACTTAAAGAGAAAAGGCACAATGTCGACTTAAGTACAAGAAAACTGACTCTTCTTACTGTTTTTGTTTGAACCATTCCTGTGACACTAGTTATAGATTCCGATGCTTCACTTCAGGTGTACTGTATCCCTCTGACCTTCTTATTGACGATGAATTACAGAAATTGCATCGGAAATAAATGCAAAATGCACAATGCCGACTTAAGTACAAGAAGACTGACTCTTCTTACTGACTACGTTTTGAACATTTCCTGTGAGACCAGTTTAGATTCTGATGCTTCACTATATGTTTATTGTATCCCTTGGACCTCCTTATTGACGATGAAACACGGAAATTGCATCGGAAATAAATACAAAAGGCACAACGCCGACTTAAGTACAAGAAGACTGACTCTTCTTACTGACTATGTTTTGAACATTTCCTATGAGACCAGTTTAGAATCTGATGCTTCACTATATGTTTACTGTTTCCCTTGTACCTCCTTATTGACGATGAAACACAGAAATTGCATCGGAAATAAATACAAAAGGCACAACGCCGACTTAAGTACAAGAAGACTGACTCTTCATACTGACTATCTTTTGAAAATTTCCTGTGAGACCAGTTCTAGATTCCGATGCATCACAATATGTTTACTGTATGACTTGGACCTTCTTATTGACGATTAAACACAGAACTTGCATCGGAATTAAATACAAAAGGCACAATGCCGAATTAAGTACAAGAAAACTGACTCTTCTTACTGTCTATGTTTTGAACCATTCCCGAGACACTAGTTATAGATTCTGATGCTTTACTTCAGGTTTACTGTAACCCTTTGACCTTCTTATTGACGATGAAACACAGAAATTGCATCAGAATTAAATACAAATGGCACAATGCCGAATTAAGTACAAGAAGACTGACTCTTCCTACTGTCTTTGTTTGAACCATTCCTGTGACACTAGTTGAAGATTGCAATGCTTCACCTCGGGTTTACTGTATCCATCTGACCTTCTTATTGACGATGAAACACAGAAATTGCACCGAAATTAATTACAAAATTCACAATGCCGAATCGAGTTCAAGAAGACTGGCTCTTCTTACTGTCTATGTTTTGAACCTTTCCTGTGAGACCGGTTTTAGATTCCGATGCTTCAATTCCGGTTTACTGTATCCCTTGGACCTTCTTACTGACGTCAAAACACAGAAATTGCATCGGAATTAAATAGAAAAGGCACAATGTCGACTTAAGTACAAGAAAACTGACTCTTCTTTCTGTCTTTGTTTGAACCATTCCTGTGACACTAGTTATAGATTCCGATGCTTCACTTCAGGTTTACTGTATCGCTCTGACCTACTTATTCACGATGAAACACAGATATTGCATCGAAAATAAATACAAAAGGCACAATGCCGAATTACGTACAAGAAAACTGACTCTTCTTACTGTCTATGTTTTGAACCATTCCCGAGACACTAGTTATAGATTCCGATGCTTTACTTCAGGTTTACTGTAACCCTTGACCTTCTTATTGACGATGAAACACAGAAATTTGATCGGAATTAAATACAAATGCCACAATGCCGAATTAAGTACAAGAAGACTGACTCTTCCTACTGTCTTTGTTTTGAACCATTCCTGTGACACTAGTTATAGATTGCGATGCTTCACCTCGGGTTTACTGTATCCATCTGACCTTCTTATTGACGATGAAACACAGAAATTGCACCGAAATTAATTACAAAATTCACAATGCCGAATCAAGATCAAGAAGACTGGCTCTTCTTACTGTCTATGTTTTGAACCTTTCCTGTGACCGGTTTTAGATTCCGATGCTTCACTTCCGGCTTACTGTATCCCTTGGACCTTCTTACTGACGACAAAACACAGAAATTGCATCGGAATTAAATAGAAAAGGCACAATGCCGACTTAAGCACAAGAAGACCGACTCTTCTTACTGACTATGTTGTGAACAATTTCTGTGAGACCAGTTTTAGATACCGGTGCTTCACTATATGTTTGCTGTATCCCTCTGACCTTCTTATTGACGATTAAACACAGAAATTGCTTTGGTATTAAATATAAAAGTCACATTGCCAACTTAAGTACAAGAAGACTGACTCTTCTTACTGTCTATGTTTTGAGCCATTCCTGAGACACTAGTTATAGATTCCGATGCTTCACTTCAGGTTTACTGTATCCCTCTGACCTTCTTATTGACGATGAAACACAGAAATTGCATCGGAAATAAATACAAAAGCACAATGCCGAATTAAGCACAAGAGAACTACACTTCCTACTGTCTATGTTTTGAACCATTCCTGTGACACTAGTTGTAGAATCAGATGCTTCACTTCGGGATTACTGTATCCCACTGACCTTCTTATTGACGATGAAACACAGAAATTGCATCGGAATTAAATACAAAATGCACAATGCCGACTCATGTACAAGAAGACTGGCTCTTCTTACTGTCTATGCTTTGAAACATTCCTTTGACACTAGTTATAGATTCCGATGCTAAACTTCAGGTTTACTGTATCCCTCTGACCTTCTAATTGACGATGAAACACAGAAATTGGATCGGAATTAAATACAAAAGGCAGAATGCCGACTCAAGTACAAGAAAACTGACTTTTCTTACTGTCTATGTTTTGAGCCATTCTTGTGACACTAGTTATAGATTCCGATGCTTCACTTCGGGTTTACTGTATCCCTTGGACCTTCTTATTGACGATGAAACACGAAAATTGCATCGGTATTAAATATAAAAGTCACATTGCCGACTTAAGTACAAGAAGACTGACACTTCTTACTGTCTATGTTTTGAACCATTCCTGTGACACTAGTTATAGATTGCGATGCTTCACCTCAGGTTTACTGTATCCCTCTGACCTTCTTATTGACGTTGAAACACAGAAATTGCATCGAAATTAATTACAAAAGGCACAAAGCCGAATCGAGTTCAAGAAGACTGGCTCTTCTTACTGTCTATGTTTTGAATCATTCCTGTGAGACCGGTTTTAGATTCGGATGCTTCACTTCAGGTTTACTGTCTCCCTTGGACCTTCTTACAGACGACAAAACACAGAAATTGCATCGGAATTAAATAGAAAAGGCACAATGTGGACTTAAGTACAAGAAAACTGACTCTTCTTACTGTCTTTGTATGAACCATTCCTCTGACACTAGTTATAGATTCCGATGCTTCACTTCAGGTTTACTGTATCCCTCTGACCTTCTTATTGACGATGAAACACAGAAATTGCATCGGAAATTAATACAAAAGGCACAATGCCGACTTAAGTACAAGAAGACTGACTCTTCTTACTGACTATGTTTTGAACATTTCCTGTGAGACCAGTTTAGATTCTGATGCTTCACTATATGTTTACTGTATCCCTTGGACCTTCTTATTGACGATGAAACACAGAAATTGCAGCGGAAATAAATACAAAACGCACAACGCCGATTTAAGTACAAGAAGACTGACTCTTCTTACTCACTATCTTTTGAACATTTCCTGTGAGACCAGTTTTAGTTTCCGATGCATCACTATATGTTTACTGTATCCCTTGGACCTTCGTATTGACGATTAAACACAGAAATTGCATCGGAATTAACTACAAAAATCACAATGCCGACTTAAGTACTAGAAGACTGACACTTCTTCCTGACTATGTTTTGAACATTTCCTGTGCGACCAGTTTTAGATTCCGATGCTTCACTATATGTTTACTGTATCCCTTGGAGCTTCTTATTGACGATTAAAACACAGAAATTGCATCGGAATTAAATACAAAAGGCACAATGCCGACATAAGTACAAGAAGACTGACACTTCTTACTATATTTTGAACGTTTCCTGTAAGACCAGTGGTAGATCCCGATGCTTCACTATATGTTTACTGAATCCCTCTGACCTTCTTATTGACCATTAAACACAGAAATTGCATCGGTATTAAATATGAAAGTCACATTGCCGACTTAAGTACAGGAAGACTGACTCTTCTGACTGTCTATGATTTGAACCATTCCTGTGACACTAGTTATAGATTCCGATGCCTCACTTCAGGTTTACTGTATCCCTCTGAACTTCTTGTTAACGATGAAACACAGAAATTGCATCGGAATTAAATAGAAAAGGCACAATGCCGACTTAAGTACAAGAAAACTGACTCTTCATACTGTCTATGTTCTGAAGCATTCCCGTGACACTAGTTATAGATTCCGATGATTCACTTCAGGTTTACTGTATCCCTCTGATCTTCTTATTGACGATGAAACACAGAAAATGCATCGGATTAAATACAAAAGGCACAATGCCGACTCATGTCAAGAATACTGGCTCTTCTTACTGTCTATGTTTTGAACCATTCCTGTTACACTAGTTATAGATTCCGATGCTTGACTTCAGTTTTACTGTATCCCTTGGACCTTCTTATTGACGATGAAACACGAAAATTGCATCGGTATTAAATATAAAAGTCGCATTGCCGACTTAAGTACAAGACGACTGACACTTCTTACTGTCTATGTTTTGAACCACTCCTGTGACTCTAGTTATAGATTGCGATGCTTCACCTCAGGTTTACTGTATCCCTCTGACCTTCATATTGACGATGAAACACAGAAATTGCATCGAAATTAATTACAAAAGGCACAATGCCGAATCGAGTTCAAGAAGACTGGCTCTTCTTACTGTCTATGTTTTGAACCTTTCCTGTGAAACCGGTCTTAGATTCGGATGCTTCACTTCAGGTTTACTCTATCCCTAGGACCTTCGTACTGACGACAAAACACAGAAATTGCATCGGAATTAAATAGAAAAGTCGCAATGCCGTCTTAAGTACAGAAAAACTGACTCTTCTTACTGTCTATGTTTTGAATTATTCTTGTGACACTAGTCATAGATTCCGAAGCTTCACTTCAGGTTTACTGTATCCCTTGGACCTTCTTATTGACGTCGAAACACAGAAATTGCATCGGACTTAAAGAGAAACGGCACAATGTCGACTTAAGTACAAGAAAACTGACTCTTCTTTTTGTTTTTGTTTGAACCATTCCTGTGACACTAGTTATAGATTCCGATGCTTCACTTCAGGTGTACTGTACCCCTCTGACCTTCTTATTGACGATGAATTACAGAAATTGCATCGGAAATAAATGCAAAATGCACAATGCCGACTTAAGTACAAGAAGACTGACTCTTCTTACTGACTATGTTTTGAACATTTCCTGTGAGACCAGTTTAGATTCTGATGCTTCACTATATGTTTATTGTATCCCTTGGACCTCCTTATTGACGATGAAACACAGAAATTGCATCGGAAATAGATACAAAAGGCACAACGCCGACTCAAGTTCAAGAAGACTGACTCTTCTTACTGACTATCTTTAGAACATTTCCTGAGAGACCAAATTTAGATTCCGATGCATCACAATATGTTTACTGTATGACTTGGACCTTCTTATTGACGATTAAACATAGAAATTGCATCGGAATTAAATACAAAAGGCACAATGCCGAATTAAGTACAAGAAAACTGACTCTTCTTACTGTCTATGTTTTGAACCATTCCCGAGACACTAGTTATAGATTCTGATGCTTTACTTCAGGTTTACTGTAACCCTTTGACCTTCTTATTGACGATGAAACACAGAAATTGCATCAGAATTAAATACAAATGGCACAATGCCGAATTAAGTACAAGAAGACTGACTCTTCCTACTGTCTTTGTTTGAACCATTCCTGTGACACTAGTTGAAGATTGCAATGCTTCACCTCGGGTTTACTGTATCCATCTGACCTTCTTATTGACGATGAAACACAGAAATTGCACCGAAATTAATTACAAAATTCACAATGCCGAATCGAGTTCAAGAAGACTGGCTCTTCTTACTGTCTATGTTTTGAACCTTTCCTGTGAGACCGGTTTTAGATTCCGATGCTTCAATTCCGGTTTACTGTATCCCTTGGACCTTCTTACTGACGTCAAAACACAGAAATTGCATCGGAATTAAATAGAAAAGGCACAATGTCGACTTAAGTACAAGAAAACTGACTCTTCTTTCTGTCTTTGTTTGAACCATTCCTGTGACACTAGTTATAGATTCCGATGCTTCACTTCAGGTTTACTGTATCGCTCTGACCTACTTATTCACGATGAAACACAGATATTGCATCGAAAATAAATACAAAAGGCACAATGCCGAATTACGTACAAGAAAACTGACTCTTCTTACTGTATATGTTTTGAACCATTCCCGAGACACTAGTTATAGATTCCGATGCTTTACTTCAGGTTTACTGTAACCCTTGACCTTCTTATTGACGATGAAACACAGAAATTTGATCGGAATTAAATACAAATGCCACAATGCCGAATTAAGTACAAGAAGACTGACTCTTCCTACTGTCTTTGTTTTGAACCATTCCTGTGACACTAGTTATAGATTGCGATGCTTCACCTCGGGTTTACTGTATCCATCTGACCTTCTTATTGACGATGAAACACAGAAATTGCACCGAAATTAATTACAAAATTCACAATGCCGAATCAAGGTCAAGAAGACTGGCTCTTCTTACTGTCTATGTTTTGAACCTTTCCTGTGACCGGTTTTAGATTCCGATGCTTCACTTCCGGCTTACTGTATCCCTTGGACCTTCTTACTGACGACAAAACACAGAAATTGCATCGGAATTAAATAGAAAAGGCACAATGCCGACTTAAGCACAAGAAGACCGACTCTTCTTACTGACTATGTTGTGAACAATTTCTGTGAGACCAGTTTTAGATACCGGTGCTTCACTATATGTTTGCTGTATCCCTCTGACCTTCTTATTGACGATTAAACACAGAAATTGCTTTGGTATTAAATATAAAAGTCACATTGCCAACTTAAGTACAAGAAGACTGACTCTTCTTACTGTCTATGTTTTGAGCCATTCCTGAGACACTAGTTATAGATTCCGATGCTTCACTTCAGGTTTACTGTATCCCTCTGACCTTCTTATTGACGATGAAAAACAGAAATTGCATCGGAAATAAATACAAAAGCACAATGCCGAATTAAGCACAAGAGAACTACACTTCCTACTGTCTATGTTTTGAACCATTCCTGTGACACTAGTTGTAGAATCAGATGCTTCACTTCGGGATTACTGTATCCCACTGACCTTCTTATTGACGATGAAACACAGAAATTGCATCGGAATTAAATACAAAATGCACAATGCCGACTCATGTACAAGAAGACTGGCTCTTCTTACTGTCTATGTTTTGAACCATTCCTGTGACACTAGTTAGAGATTCCGATGCTTCACTTCAGGTTTACTGCATCCCTCTGACCTTCTTATTGACGATGAAACACAGAAATTGCATCGGAATTAAATATATAGGCACAATGCCGACTTAAGTACAAGAGGACTGGCTTTTCTTACTGTCTATGCTTTGAAACATTCCTTTGACACTAGTTATAGATTCCGATGCTAAACTTCAGGTTTACTGTATCCCTCTGACCTTCTAATTGACGATGAAACACAGAAATTGGATCGGAATTAAATACAAAAGGCAGAATGCCGACTCAAGTACAAGAAAACTGACTTTTCTTACTGTCTATGTTTTGAGCCATTCTTGTGACACTAGTTATAGATTCCGATGCTTCACTTCGGGTTTACTGTATCCCTTGGACCTTCTTATTGACGATGAAACACGAAAATTGCATCGGTATTAAATATAAAAGTCACATTGCCGACTTAAGTACAAGAAGACTGACACTTCTTACTGTCTATGTTTTGAACCATTCCTGTGACACTAGTTATAGATTGCGATGCTTCACCTCAGGTTTACTGTATCCCTCTGACCTTCTTATTGACGTTGAAACACAGAAATTGCATCGAAATTAATTACAAAAGGCACAATGCCGAATCGAGTTCAAGAAGACTGGCTCTTCTTACTGTCTATGTTTTGTATCATTCCTGTGAGACCGGTTTTAGATTCGGATGCTTCACTTCAGGTTTACTGTATCCCTAGGACCTTCTTACTGACGACAAAACACAGAAATTGCATCGGAATTAAATAGAAAAGGCACAATGCCGTCTTAAGTTCAGAAAAACTGACTCTTCTTACTGTCTATGTTTTGAATTATTCTTGTGACACTAGTTATAGATTCCGAAGGTTTACTGTATCCTTTGGACCTTCTTATTGACGTCGAAACACAGAAATTGCATCGGACTTAAAGAGAAAATGCACAATGTCGACTTAAGTACAAGAAAACTGACTCTTCTTACCGTTTTTGTTTGAACCATTCCTGTGACACTAGTTATAGATTCCGATGCTACACTTCAGGTGTACTGTATCCCTCTGACCTTCTTATTCACGATGAATTACAGAAATTGCATCGGAAATAGGTGCAAAATGCACAATGCCGACTTAAGTACAAGAATACTGACTCTTCTTACTGACTATGATTTGAACATTTCCTGTGAGAACAGTTTAGATTCTGATACTTCACTATATGTTTACTGTATCCCTTGGACTTCCTTATTGACGATGAAACACAGAAATTGCATCGGAATTAAATACAAAAGTCACAATGCCGACTTAAGTACAGGAAGACTGACACTTCTTACTGACTATGATTTGAACATTTCCTGTGAGACCAATTTTAGATTCCGATGCTTCTCTTTGGGTTTACTGTATCCCACTGACCTTCTTATTCACGATGAAACACAGAAATTGCATCGGAATTAAATAGAAAAGGCACAATGTGGACTTAAGTACAAGAAAACTGACTCTTCTTACTGTCTTTGTATGAACCATTCCTGTGACACTAGTTATAGATTCCGATGCTTCACTTCAGGTTTACTGTATCCCTCTGACCTTCTTATTGACGATGAAACACAGAAATTGCATCGGAAATAAATACAAAAGGCACAATGCCGACTTAAGTACAAGAAGACTGACTCTTCTTACTGACTATGTTTTGAACATTTCCTGTGAGACCAGTTTAGATTCTGATGCTTCACTATATGTTTACTGTATCCCTTGGACCTTCTTATTGACGATGAAACACAGAAATTGCAGCGGAAATAAATACAAAACGCACAACGCCGATTTAAGTACAAGAAGACTGACTCTTCTTACTCACTATCTTTTGAACATTTCCTGTGAGACCAGTTTTAGTTTCCGATGCATCACTATATGTTTACTGTATCCCTTGGACCTTCGTATTGACGATTAAACACAGAAATTGCATCGGAATTAACTACAAAAGGCACAATGCCGACTTAAGTACTAGAAGACTGACACTTCTTCCTGACTATGTTTTGAACATTTCCTGTGCGACCAGTTTTAGATTCCGATGCTTCACTATATGTTTACTGTATCCCTTGGAGCTTCTTATTGACGATTAAAACACAGAAATTGCATCGGAATTAAATACAAAAGGCACAATGCCGACTTAAGTACAAGAAGACTGACACTTCTTACTATATTTTGAACGTTTCCTGTAAGACCAGTGGTAGATCCCGATGCTTCACTATATGTTTACTGAATCCCTCTGACCTTCTTATTGACCATTAAACACAGAAATTGCATCGGTATTAAATATGAAAGTCACATTGCCGACTTAAGTACAGGAAGACTGACTCTTCTTACTGTCTATGATTTGAACCATTCCTGTGACACTAGTTATAGATTCCGATGCCTCACTTCAGGTTTACTGTATCCCTCTGAACTTCTTGTTAACGATGAAACACAGAAATTGCATCGGAATTAAATAGAAAAGGCACAATGCCGACTTAAGTACAAGAAAACTGACTCTTCATACTGTCTATGTTCTGAAGCATTCCCGTGACACTAGTTATAGATTCCGATGATTCACTTCAGGTTTACTGTATCCCTCTGATCTTCTTATTGACGATGAAACACAGAAAATGCATCGGATTAAATACAAAAGGCACAATGCCGACTCATGTCAAGAATACTGGCTCTTCTTACTGTCTATGTTTTGAACCATTCCTGTTACACTAGTTATAGATTCCGATGCTTGACTTCAGTTTTACTGTATCCCTTGGACCTTCTTATTGACGATGAAACACGAAAATTGCATCGGTATTAAATATAAAAGTCGCATTGCCGACTTAAGTACAAGACGACTGACACTTCTTACTGTCTATGTTTTGAACCATTCCTGTGACTCTAGTTATAGATTGCGATGCTTCACCTCAGGTTTACTGTATCCCTCTGACCTTCATATTGACGATGAAACACAGAAATTGCATCGAAATTAATTACAAAAGGCACAATGCCGAATCGAGTTCAAGAAGACTGGCTCTTCTTACTGTCTATGTTTTGAACCTTTCCTGTGAAACCGGTCTTAGATTCGGATGCTTCACTTCAGGTTTACTCTATCCCTAGGACCTTCGTACTGACGACAAAACACAGAAATTGCATCGGAATTAAATAGAAAAGTCGCAATGCCGTCTTAAGTACAGAAAAACTGACTCTTCTTACTGTCTATGTTTTGAATTATTCTTGTGACACTAGTCATAGATTCCGAAGCTTCACTTCAGGTTTACTGTATCCCTTGGACCTTCTTATTGACGTCGAAACACAGAAATTGCATCGGACTTAAAGAGAAACGGCACAATGTCGACTTAAGTACAAGAAAACTGACTCTTCTTTTTGTTTTTGTTTGAACCATTCCTGTGACACTAGTTATAGATTCCGATGCTTCACTTCAGGTGTACTGTACCCCTCTGACCTTCTTATTGACGATGAATTACAGAAATTGCATCGGAAATAAATGCAAAATGCACAATGCCGACTTAAGTACAAGAAGACTGACTCTTCTTACTGACTATGTTTTGAACATTTCCTGTGAGACCAGTTTAGATTCTGATGCTTCACTATATGTTTATTGTATCCCTTGGACCTCCTTATTGACGATGAAACACAGAAATAGCATCGGAAATAGATACAAAAGGCACAACGCCGACTCAAGTACAAGAAGACTGACTCTTCTTACTGACTATCTTTAGAACATTTCCTGAGAGACCAAATTTAGATTCCGATGCATCACAATATGTTTACTGTATGACTTGGACCTTCTTATTGACGATTAAACATAGAAATTGCATCGGAATTAAATACAAAAGGCACAATGCCGACTTAAGTACAAGAAGACTGACACTTCTTACTGTCTATGATTTGAACCATTCATGTGACACTAGTTATAGATTCCGATGCCTCACTTCAGGTTTACTGTACCCCTCTCAACTTCTTGTTAACGATGAAACTCAGAAATTGCATCGGAATTAAATACAAAAGGCACAATGCTGACTTAAGTACAATAAGACTGACACTTCTTCCTGACTATGTTTTGAACATTTCCTGTGAGACCAGTTTAGATTCTGATGCTTCACTATATGTTTATTGTATCCCTTGGACCTCCTTATTGACGATGAAACACAGAAATTGCATCGGAAATAAATACAAAAGGCACAACGCCGACTTATATACAAGAAGACTGACTCTTCTTACTGACTATCTTTTGAACATTTCCTGTGAGACCAGATTTAGTTTCCGATGCATCACTATATGTTTACTGTATCCCTTGGACCTTCGTATTGACGATTAAACACAGAAATTGCATCGGAATTAAATACAAAAGGCACAATGCTGACTTAAGTACAATAAGACTGACACTTCTTCCTGACTTTGTTTTGAACATTTCCTGTGCGACCAGTTTTGGATTCCGAAAATTCACTATATGTTTACTGTATCCCTTGGACCTTCTTATTGATGATTAAACACACAAATTGCATCGGAATTAAATGCAAAAGGCACAATGCCGACTTAAGTACAAGAAGACTGACACTTCTTACTGTCTATGATTTGAACCATTCATGTGACACTAGTTATAGATTCCGATGCCTCACTTCAGGTTTACTGTACCCCTCTCAACTTCTTGTTAACGATGAAACTCAGAAATTGCATCGGAATTAAATAGAAGAGGCACAATGCCGACTTAAGTACAAGAAAACTGACTCTTCTTACTGTCTATGTTTTGAAGCATTCTCGTGACACTAGTTATAGATTCCGATGATCACTTCAGGTTTACTGTATCAATCTGACCTTCTCATTGACGATGAAACACAGAAATTGCATCGGAATTAAATACAAAAGCACAATGCCGAATTAAGTACAAGAGAACTACTCTTCCTACTGTCTATGTTTTGAACCATTCCTGTGACACTAGTTGTAGATTCCGATGCTTCACTTCGGGTTTACTGTATCCCACTGACCTTCGTATTGACGAAGAAACACAGAAATTGCATCGGAATTAAATACAAGAGGCACAATGACGACTCATGTACAAGAATACGGGCTCTTCTTACTGTCTATGTTTGAACCATTCCTGTGTCACTAGATATAGATTCCGATGCTTCACTTCAGGTTTACTGTATCCCTCTGACCTTCTTTTGACGATGAAACACAGAAATTGCAACGGAATTAAATACATATTCACAATGCCCACTTAAGTACAAGAGGACTGACTTCTTACTGTCTATGTTTTGAACCATTCCCGTGACACTAGTTATAGATTCCGATGCTTTACTTTAGGTTTGCTGTAACTCTCTGACCTTCTTATTGACGATCAAACACAGGAATTGCATCAGAATTAAATACAAAAGGCACAATGCCGACTTAAGTACAAGAAATCTCACTCTTCTTACTGTCCATGTTTTGAACCATTCCTGTGACACTAGTTACACATTCCGATGCTTCACTTCAGGTGTACTGCTTCCCTCTGACCTGCTTATTGACGATGAAACACAGAATTTGCAGCGGGATTAAATACAAAAGGCAAAATGCCGACTTAAGTACAAGAAAACTGACTCTTCTTACTGTCTTTGTTTTGAACCATTCCTGTGACACTAGTTATAGATTTCGATGCTACACTTCAGGTTTACTGTATATCTCTGACCTTCTTATTGACGATGAAACACAGAAATTGCATCGGAATTAAATACAAAGGCACAATGCCGACTTAAGTACAAGGAATCTCACACTTCTTACTGTCTATGCTTTTGAACCATTCCTGTGACACTAGTAATCGAATCCGATGCTTCACTTCAGGTTTACTGTATCGCTCTGACCATCTTATTCACGATGAAACACAGATATTGGATCGGAATTAAATACAAAAGGCACAATGCCGAATTAAGTACAATAAAACTGACTCTTCTTACTGTCTATGTTTTGAGCCATTCTTGTGACACTAGTTATAGATTCCGATGCTTCACTTCAGGTTTACTGTATCTCTCTGACCTTCTTATTGACAATGAAGCACAGAAATTGCATCGGAATTAAATACAAAACCACAATGCCGACTTAAGTACAAGAAGACTTGCTCTTCTTACTGTCTATGCCTTGCACCAATCCTGTGACACTAGTTATAGACTCCGATGCTTTACTTCAGGGTTACTGTATCCCTCTGACGTTCTTATTGACGATGAAACACAGAAATTGTGTCGAAATTTTATACAAAAGCACAATGCCGACTTAAGTACAAGAGGACTGACTCTTCCTACTGTCTATGTTTTGAACCATTCCTGTGACACTAGTTATAGAATCCGATGCTTCACTTCGGGTTTACTGTATCAAACTGACCTTCTTATTGACGAAGAAACACAGAAATGGCATCGGAATTAAATACAAAAGGCACAATGCCGACTCAAGTACAAGAAGACTGGTTCTTCTTACTGTCTATGTTTTGAACCATTCCTGTGACACTAGTTATAGATTCCGATGCTTCACTTCAGGTGTACTGTACCCCTCTGACCTTCTTATTGACGGTGAATTACAGAAATTGCATCGGAAATAAATGCAAAATGCACAATGCCGACTTAAGTACAAGAAGACTGACTCTTCTCACTGACTATCTTTTGAACATTTCCTGTGAGACCAATTTTAGTTTCCGATGCATCACTATTTGTTTACTGTATCCCTTGGACCTTCGTATTGACGATTAAACACTGAAATTGCATCGGAATTAAATACAAAAGGCACAATGCAAACTTAAGTACAAGAAGACTGACACTTCTTCCTGACTTTGTTTTGAACATTTCCTGTGCGACCAGTTTTAGATTCCGAAAATTCACTATATGTTTACTGTATCCCTTGGACCTTCTTGTTGACGATTAAACACAGAAATTGCATCGGAATTAAATACAAAAGGCACAATGCCGACTTAAGTACAAGAAGACTGACACTTCTTACTGACTATGTTTTGAACATTTCCTGTGAGACCAGTATTAGATTCCGATGCTTCACTATATGTTAACTGTATCCCTCTGACCTTCTTATTGACCATTAAACACAGAAATTGCATCGGTATTAAATATAAAAGTCACATTGCCGACTTAAGTACAAGAAGACTGACTCTTCTTACTGTCTATGATTTGAACCATTCATGTGACACTAGTTATAGATTCCGATGCCTCACTTCAGGTTTACTGTACCCCTCTGAACTTCTTGTTAACGATGAAACACAGAAATTGCATCGGAATTAAATACAAAAGGCACAATGCCGACTTAAGTACAAGAAAACTGACTCTTCTTACTGTCTATGTTTTGAAGCATTCCCGTGACACTAGTTATAGATTCCGATGATCACTTCAGGTTTACTGTATCCCTCTGACCTTCTTATTGACGATGAAACACAGAAATTGCATCGGAATTAAATACAAAAGCACAATGCCGAATTAAGTACAAGAGAACTACTCTTCCTACTGTCTATGTTTTGAACCATTCCTGTGACACTAGTTGTAGATTCCGATGCTTCACTTCGGGTTTACTGTATCCCACTGACCTTCGTATTGACGAAGAAACACAGAAATTGCATCGGAATTAAATACAAAAGGCACAATGCCGACTCATGTACAAGAATACTGGCTCTTCTTACTGTCTATGTTTTGAACCATTCCTGTGTCACTAGTTATAGATTCCGATGCTTCACTTCAGGTTTACTGTATCCCTCTGACCTTCTTATTGACGATGAAACACAGAAATTGCAATGGAATTATATACATAGGCACAATGCCGACTTAAGTACAAGAAATCTCACTCTTCTTACTGTCCATGTTTTGAACCATTCCTGTGACACTAGTTACACATTCCGATGCTTTACTTCAGGTGTACGATTTCCCTCTGACCTGCTTATTGACGATGAAACACAGAATTTGCAGCGGAATTAAATACAAAATGCAAAATGCCGACTTAAGTACAAGAAATCTCACACTTCTTACTGTCTATGCTTTTGAACAATTCCTGTGACACTAGTTATCGATTCCGATGCTTCACTTCAGGTTTACTGTATCGCTCTGACCATCTTATTCACGATGAAACACAGATATAGCATCGGAATTAAATACAAAAGGCACAATGCCGAATTAAGTACAAGAAAACTGACTCTTCTTACTGCCTATGTTTTGAGCCATTCTTGTGACACTAGTTATAGATTCCGATGCTTCACTTCAGGTTTACTGTATCCCTCTGACCTTCTTATTGACAATGAAACACAGAAATTGCATCGGAATTATATACAAAAGGCACAATGCCGACTCAAGTACAAGAACACTTGCTCTTCTTACTGTCTATGCTTTGCAGCAATCCTGTGACACTAGTTATCGACTCCGATGCTTCACTTCAGGGTTACTGTATCCCTCTGACGTTCTTTATGACGATGAAACACAGAAATTGTGTCGAAATTTTATACAAAAGCACAATGCCGACTTAAGTACAAGTGAACTGACTCTTCCTACTGTCTATGTTTTGAACCACTCCTGTGACACTAGTTATAGAATCCGATGCTTCACTTCGGGTTTACTGTATCAAACTGACCTTCTTATTGACGACGAAACACAGAAATGGCATCGGAATTAAATACAAAAGGCACAATGCCGACTCAAGTACAAGAAGACTTTCTCTTCTTACTGTCTATGTTTTGAACCATTCCTGTGACACTAGTTATAGATTCCGATGCTTCACTTCAGCTTTACTGTATCCCTCTGACCTTCTTATTGACGATGAAACACAGAAATTGCATCGGAATTAAATAGAAAAGGCAAAATGCCGACTTAAGTACAAGAAAAATGACTCTTCTTACTGTCTATGTTACGAACCATTCCTATTACACTAGTTACACATTCCGATGCTTCACTTCAGGTTTACTGTATCCCTCTGACATTCTTATTGACGATGAAACAGAGAAATTGCATCGGAATTGAATGCAAAAGGCACAATGCCGACTTAAGTACAAGAAATCTGACTCTTCTTATTGTCTATGCTTTTGAACCATTCCTGTGACACTAGTTATAGATTCCGATGCTTCACTTCAGGTTTACTGTATCAGTCTGACCATCTTATTGACAATGAAACACGGAAATTGCATCGGAATTAAATACAAAAGGCATAATGCCGACTTAAATACAAGAAGATTGACTCTTCTTACTGTCTATGTTTTGAACTATTCCTGTGACACTAGTTATAGATTCCGATGCTTCACTTCAGGTTTTCTCTATCCCTCTGACCTCCTTATTGACGGTGAAACACAGAAATTGCATCGGAATTAAATACATTGGCTCAATGTTGACTCAAGTACAAGAAGACTGGCTCTTCTTACTGTCTATATTTTGAACCATTCCTGGGACACTAGTTATAGATTCCGATGCTTCACTTCAGGTTTACTGTATCCCTCTGACCTTCTAATTGACGATGAAACACATGGATTGCATCAGAATTAAATAGAAAAGGCACAATGCCGACTTAAGTACAGGAAAACAGACTCTTATTACTGTCTATGATTTGAAGCATTCCCGTGACACTAGTTATAGATTCCGATGCTTCACTTCTTGTTTACTGTATCCCTTGGACCTTCCTATTGACGATGAAACACGAAAATTGCATCGGTATTAAATATAAAAGTCACATTGCCGATCTAAGTATAAGAAGACTGACACGTCTTACTGTCTATGATTTGAACCATTCCTGCGACACTAGTTATAGATCGCGATGCTTCACCTCAGGTTTACTGTATCCCTCTGACCTTCTTGTTGACGATGAAACACAGAAATGGCATCGAAATCAATTACAAAAGGCACAATGCCGAATTGAGTTCAAGAACACTGGCTCTTCTTACTGTCTATGTTTTGAACATTTCCTGTGAGACCGGTTTTAGATTCCGATGCTTCACTTCAGGATTACTGTATCCCTTGGACCTTCTTACTGACGACAAAACACAGAAATTGCATCGGAATTAAATTGAATAGGCAGAATGCCGTCTTAAGTACAGAAAAACTGACTCTTCTTACAGTCTATGTTTTGAATTATTCTTGTGACACTAGTTATAGATTCCGAAGCTTCACTACAGGTTTACTGTATCCCTCGGACCTTCTTATTAACGGCGAAACACAGAAATTGAATCGGAATTAAAGAGAAAAGGCACAATGTCGACTTAAGTACAAGAAAACTGACTCTTCTTACTGTCTTTGTTTGAACCATTCCTGTGACACTAGTTATAGATTCCGATGCTTCACTTTAGGTTTACTGTATCCCTCTGACCTTCTTATTGACGATGAAACACAGAAATTGCAACGGAAATAAATACAAAAGGCACAACGCCGACTTAAGTACAAGAAGACTGACTCTTCATACTGACTATCTTTTGAACATTTCCTGTGAGATGTAACCCTTGGACCTTCTTATTGACGGATAAACACAGAAATTGCATCGGAATTATATACAAAATGCACAATGCTGACTTAAGTACAAGAAGACTGACTCTTCTTACTGACTATCTTTTGAACATTTCCTGTGAGACCAGTTTAGATTCTGATGCTTCACTATATGTTTACTGCATCCCTTGGACTTCCTTATTGACGATGAAACACAGAAATTGCATCGGAAATAAATACAAAAGGCACAACGCCGACTTAAGTACAAGAAGACTGACTCTTCTTACTGACTATCTTTTAAACATTTCCTGTGAGACCAGTTTTAGATTCCGATGCATCTCAATATGTTTACTGTATGACTTGGACCTTCTTATTGACGATTAAACACAGAAATTCCATCGGAATTAAATACAAAAGTCACAATGCCGACTTAAGTACAAGAAGACTGACACTTCTTACTGACTATGATTTGAACATTTCCTGTGAGACCAGTTTTAGATTCCGATGCTTCACTTCGGGTTTACTGTATCCCACTGACCTTCTTATTCACGATGAAACACAGAAATTGCATCGGGATTAAATACAAAAGGCACAATGCCGACTCAAGTACAAGAAGACTGACTCTTCCTACTGTCTATGTTTTGAACCATTCCTGTGACACTAATTATAGTTTCCGATGCTTCACTTCGGGTTTACTGTATCCCTTGGACCTTCTCATTGACGATGAACACGAAAATTGTATCGGTAATAAATATAAAGACACATTTCCGACTTAAGTACAAGAAGACTGACACTTCTTACTCTCTATGTTTTGAACCATTCCTGTGACACTAGTTAGGGATTGCGATGCTTCACCTCAGGTTTACTGTATCCCTCTGACCTTCTTACCGACGATGAAACACAGAAATTGCATCGAAATTAATTACAAAAGGCACAATGCCACATCGAGTTCAAGAAGCCTGGCTCGTCTTACTGTCCATGTTTTGAACCTTTCCTGTGAGACCGGTTGTAGATTCCGATGCTTCACTTCAGGTTTACTGTCTCCCTTGGACCTTCTTACAGACGACAAAACACAGAAATTGCATCGGAATTAAATAGAAAAGGCACAATGTGGACTTAAGTACAAGAAAACTGACTCTTCTTACTGTCTATGTTTTGAATTATTCTTGTGACACTAGTTATAGATTCCGAAGCTTCACTTCAGGTTTACTGTATCCCTTGGACCTTCTTATTGACGTCGAAGCACAGAAATTGCATCGGACTTAAAGAGAAACGGCACAATGTCGACTTAAGTACAAGAAAACTGACTCTTCTTTTTGTTTTTGTTTGAACCATTCCTGTGACACTAGTTAAAGATTCCGATGCTTCACTTCAAGTGTACTGTACCCCTCTGATCTTCTTATTGACGATGAATTACAGAAATTGCATCGGAAATAAATGCAAAATGCACAATGCCGACTTAAGTACAAGAAGACTGACTCTTCTTACTGACTATGTTTTGAACATTTCCTGTGAGACCAGTTTAGATTCTGATGCTTCACTATATGTTTATTGTAACCCTTGGACCTCCTCATTGACGATGAAACACAGAAATTGCATCGGAAATAGATACAAAAGGCACAACGCCGACTTAAGTACAAGAAGACTGACTCTTCTTACTGACTATGTTTTGAACATTTCCTGTGAGACCAGTTTTAGATTCCGATGCATCACAATATGTTTACTGTATGACTTGGACCTTCTTATTGACGATTAAACAGAGAAATTGCATCGGAATTAAATACAAAAGGCACAATGCCGACTTAAGTACAGAACACTGACACTTCTTACTGACTATGCTTTGAACATTTCCTGTGAGACCAGTTTTAGATTCGGATGCTTCTCTTCGGATTTACTGTATCCCACTGACCTTCTTATTGACGATGAAACACAGAAATTGCATCGGAATTAAATACAAAAGGCACAACGCCGACTCATGTACAAGAAGACTGGCTCTTCTTACCGTCTATGTTTTGAACCATTCCGGTGACACTAGTTATAGATTCCGATGCATTACTTAAGGTTAATGTATCCCTCTGACCTTCTTATTGACGATGAAACACAGAATTTGCATCGGAATTAAATACAAAAGGCACAATGCCGACTCAAGTACAAGAAGACTGACACTTCTTACTGTCTATGTTTTGAACCATTCCTGTGACACAAGTTATAGATTCCGATGCTTCACGTCAGGTGTACTGTACCCCTCTGACCTTCTTATTGACGATGAATTACAGACATTGCATCGGAAATAAATGCGTAATGCACAATGCCGACTTAAGTACAAGAAGACTGACTCTTCTTACTGACTATGTTTTGAACATTTCCTGTAAGACCAGTTTAGATTATGATGCTTCACTATATGTTTATTGTATCCCTAGGACCTCCTTATTGACGATGAAACACAGAAATTGTATCGGAAATAAATACAAAAGGCACAATGCCGAATTGAGTTCAAGAACACTGGCTCTTCTTACTGTCTATGTTTTGAACATTTCCTGTGAGACCGGTTTTAGATTCCGATGCTTCACTTCAGGATTACTGTATCCCTTGGACCTTCTTACTGACGACAAAACACAGAAATTGCATCGGAATTAAATTGAATAGGCACAATGCCGTCTTAAGTACAGAAAAACTGACTCTTCTTACAGTCTATGTTTTGAATTATTCTTGTGACACTAGTTATAGATTCCGAAGCTTCACTACAGGTTTACTGTATCCCTCGGACCTTCTTATTAACGGCGAAACACAGAAATTGCATCGGAATTAAAGAGAAAAGGCACAATGTCGACTTAAGTACAAGATAACTGACTCTTCTTACTGTCTTTGTTTGAACCATTCCTGTGACACTAGTTATAGATTCCGATGCTTCACTTTAGGTTTACTGTATCCCTCTGACCTTCTTATTGACGATGAAACACAGAAATTGCAACGGAAATAAATACAAAAGGCACAACGCCGACTTAGGTACAAGAAGACTGACTCTTCTTACTGACTATCTTTTGAATATTTCCTGTGAGATGTATCCCTTGGACCTTCTTATTGACGGATAAACACAGAAATTGCATAGGAATTATATACAAAATGCACAATGCTGACTTAAGTACAAGAAGACTGACTCTTCTTACTGACTATCTTTTGAACATTTCCTGTGAGACCAGTTTAGATTCTGATGCTTCACAATATGTTTACTGCATCCCTTGGACTTCCTTATTGACGATGAAACACAGAAATTGCATCGGAAATAAATACAAAAGGCAAACGCCGACTTAAGTACAAGAAGACTGACTCTTCTTACTGACTATCTTTTAAACATTTCCTGTGAGACCAGTTTTAGATTCCGATGCATCACAATATGTTTACTGTATGACTTGGACCTTCTTATTGACGATTAAACACAGAAATTGCATCGGAATTAAATACAAAAGTCACAATGCCGACTTAAGTACAAGAAGACTGACACTTCTTACTGACTACGATTTGAACATTTCCTGTGAGAGCAGTTTTAGATTCCGATGCTTCTCTTCGGGTTTACTGTATCCCACTGACCTTCTCATTCACGATGAAACACAGAAATTGCATCGGAATTAAATACAAAAGGCACAATGCCGACTCATGTACAAGAAGACTGGCTCTTCTTACTGTCTATGTTTTGAACCATTCCGGTGACACTAGTTATAGATTCCGATGCATCACTTCAGGTTTACTGCATCCCTCTGACATTCTCATTGACGATGAAACACAAAAATTGCAACGGAATTAAATACAAAAGGCACAATGCCGACTCAAGTACAAGAAGACTGACTCTTCCTACTGTCTATGTTTTGAACCATTCCTGTGACACTAATTATAGTTTCCGATGCTTCACTTCGGGTTTACTGTATCCCTTGGACCTTCTCATTGACGATGAACACGAAAATTGTATCGGTATTAAATATAAAGTCACATTTCCGACTTAAGTACAAGAAGACTGACACTTCTTACTCTCTATGTTTTGAACCATTCCTGTGACACTAGTTAAGGATTGCGATGCTTCACCTCAGGTTTACTGTATCCCTCTGACCTTCTTACCGACGATGAAACACAGAAATTGCATCGAAATTAATTACAAAAGGCACAATGCCGCATCGAGTTCAAGAAGCCTGGCTCGTCTTACTGTCCATGTTTTGAACCTTTCCTGTGAGACCGGTTGTAGATTCCGATGCTTCACTTCAGGTTTAGTGTCTCCCTTGGACCTTCTTACAGACGACAAAACACAGAAATTGCATCGGAATTAAATAGAAAAGGCACAATGTGGACTTAAGTACAAGAAAACTGACTCTTCTTACTGTCTTTGTTTGAACCATTCCTGTGACACTAGTTATAGATTCCGATGCTTCACTTCAGGTTTACTGTATCCCTCTGACCTTCTTATTGAGGATTAAACACAGAAATTGCATCGGAATTAATTACAAAAGGCACAATGCCGAATCGAGTTCAAGAAGACTGGCTCCTCTTACTGTCTATGTTTTGAACCTTTCCTGTGAGACCGGTTTTAGATTCGGATGCTTCACTTCAGGTTTACCCCATCCCTAGGACCTTCTTACTGACGACAAAACACAGAAATTGCATCGGAATTAAATAGAAAAGGCGCAATGCCGTCTTAAGTACAGAAAAACTGACTCTTCTTACTGTCTATGTTTTGAATTATTCTTGTGACACTAGTTATAGATTCCGAAGCTTCACTTCAGGTTTACTGTATCCCTTGGACCTTCTTATTGACGTCGAAGCACAGAAATTGCATCGGACTTAAAGAGAAACGGCACAATGTCGACTTAAGTACAAGAAAACTGACTCTTCTTTTTGGTTTTGTTTGAACCATTCCTGTGACACTAGTTAAAGATTCCGATGCTTCACTTCAGGTGTACTGTACCCCTCTGACCTTCTTATTGACGATGAATTACAGAAATTGCATCGGAAATAAATGCAAAATGCACAATGCCGACTTAAGTACAAGAAGACTGACTCTTCTTACTGACTATGTTTCGAACATTTCCTGTGAGACCAGTTTAGATTCTGATGCTTCACTATATGTTTATTGTAACCCTTGGACTTCCTCATTGACGATGAAACACAGAAATTGCATCGGAAATAGATACAAAAGGCACAACGCCGACTTCAGTACAAGAAGACTGACTCTTCTTACTGACTATCTTTTGAACATTTCCCGTGAGACCAGTTTTAGATTCCGATGCATCACAATATGTTTACTGTATGACTTGGACCTTCTTATTGACGATTAAACAGAGAAATTGCATCGGAATTAAATACAAAAGGCACAATGCCGACTTAAGTACAGAAGACTGACACTTCTTACTGACTATGCTTTGAACATTTCCTGTGAGACCAGTTTTAGATTCCGATGCTTCTCTTCGGATTTACTGTATCCCACTGACCTTCTTATTGACGATGAAACACAGAAATTGCATCGGAATTAAATACAAAAGGCACAATGCCGACTCATGTACAAGAAGACTGGCTCTTCTTACCGTCTATGTTTTGAACCATTCCGGTGACACTAGTTATAGATTCCGATGCATTACTTAAGGTTAATGTATCCCTCTGACCTTCTTATTGACGATGAAACACAGAATTTGCATCGGAATTAAATACAAAAGGCACAATGCCGACTCAAGTACAAGAAGACTGACACTTCTTACTGTCTATGTTTTGAACCATTCCTGTGACACTGGTTATAGATTCCGATGCTTCACTTCAGGTGTACTTTACCCCTCTGACCTTCTTGTTGACGATGAATTACAGACATTGCATCGGAAATAAATGCGTAATGCACAATGCCGACTTAAGTACAAGAAGACTGACTCTTCCTACTGACTATGTTTTGAACATTTCCTGTAAGACCAGTTCAGATTCTGATGCTTCACTATATGTTTATTGTATCCCTAGGACCTCCTTATTGACGATGAAACACAGAAATTGTATCGGAAATAAATACAAAAGGCACAATGCCGACTTAAGTACAAGAAGACTGACACTTCTTCCTGACTTTGTTTTGAACATTTCCTGTGCGACCAGTTTTAGATTCCGAAAATTCACCATATGTTTACTGTATCCCTTGGACCTTCTTATTGACGATTAAACACACAAATTGCATCGGAATTAAATACAAAAGGCACAATGCCTACTTAAGTACAAGAAGACTGACACTTCTTACTGTCTATGATTTGAACCATTCATGTGACACTAGTTATAGATTCCGATGCCTCACTTCAGGTTTACTGTACCCCTCTGAACTTCTTGTTAACGATGAAACTCAGAAATTGCATCGGAATTAAATGGAAGAGGCACAATGCCGACTTAAGTACAAGAAAACTGACTCTTCTTACTGTCTATGTTTTGAAGCATTCCCGTGACACTAGTTATAGATTCCGGTGATCACTTCACGTTTACTGTATCAATCTGACCTTCTCATTGACGATGAAACACAGAAATTGCATCGGAATTAAATACAAAAGCACAATGCCGAATTAAGTACAAGAAAACTACTCTTCCTACTGTCTATGTTTTGAACCATTCCTGTGACACTAGTTGTAGATTCCGATGCTTCACTTCGGGTTTACTGTATCCCACTGACCTTCGTATTGACGAAGAAACACAGAAATTGCATCGGAATTAAATACAAAAGGCACAATGCCGACTCATGTACAAGAATACGGGCTCTTCTTACTGTCTATGTTTTGAACCATTCCTGCGTCACTAAATATAGATTCCGATGCTTCACTTCAGGTTTACTGTATCCCTCTGACCTTCTTATTGACGATGAAACACAGAAATTGCAACGGAATTAAATACATAGGCACAATGCCCACTTAAGTACAAGAGGACTGACTCTTCTTACTGTCTATGTTTTGAACCATTCCCGTGACACTAGTTATAGATTCCGATGCTTTACTTCAGGTTTGCTGTAACTCTCTGACCTTCTTATTGACGATCAAACACAGGAATTGCATCGGAATTAAATACAAAAGGCACAATGCCGACTTAAGTACAAGAAATCGCATTCTTCTTACTGTCTATGCTTTTGAACCATTCCTGTGACACTAGTTATCGATTCCGATGCTTCACTTCAGGTTTGATGTATCGCTCTGACCATCTTATTCACGATGAAACACAGATATTGGATCGGAATTAAATACAAAAGGCACAATGCCGAATTAAGTACAATAAAACTGACTCTTCTTACTGTCTATGTTTTGAGCCATTCTTGTGACACTAGTTATAGATTCCGATGCTTCACTTCAGGTCTACTGTATCTCTCTGACCTTCTTATTGACAATGAAACACAGAAATTACATCGGAATTAAATACAAAAGCACAATGCCGACTCAAGTACAAGAAGACTTGCTCTTCTTACTGTCTATGCCTTGCACCTATCCTGTGACACTAGTTATAGACTCCGATGCTTCACTTCAGGGTTACTGTATCCCTCTGACGTTCTTATTGACGATGAAACACAGAAATTGTGTCGAAATGTTATACAATAGCACAATGCCGACTTAAGTACAAGAGAACTGACTCTTCCTACTGTCTATGTTTGAACCATTCCTGTGACACTAGTTACAGAATCCGATGCTTCACTTCGGGTTTACTGTATCAAACTGACCTTCTTATTGACGATGAAACACAGAAATGGCATCGGAATTAAATACAAAATGCACAATGCCGACTCAAGTACAAGAAGACTGGCTCTTCTTAC
Organism: Schistocerca piceifrons; assembly: GCF_021461385.2. Classification (NCBI taxonomy): domain Eukaryota; kingdom Metazoa; phylum Arthropoda; class Insecta; order Orthoptera; family Acrididae; genus Schistocerca; species Schistocerca piceifrons. Next base: position 222,914 of record NW_025727810.1, on the reverse strand, counting down.
TGTCTATGTTTTAAACCATTCCTGTGACACTAGTTATAGATTCCGATGCTTCACTTCAGGTGTACTGTACCCCTCTGACCTTCTTATTGACGATGAATTACAGAAATTGCATCAGAAATAAATGCAAAATGCACAATGCCGACTTAAGTACAAGAAGACTGACTCTTCTCACTGACTATCTTTTGAACATTTCCTGTGCGACCAGTTTTAGATTCCGAAAATTCACTATATGTTTACTGTATCCCTTGGACCTTCTTATTGACCATTAAACACAGAAATTGCATCGGTATTAAATATAAAAGTCACATTGCCGACTTAGGTACAAGAAGACTGACTCTTCTTACTGTCTATGATTTGAACCATTCATGTGACACTAGTTATAGATTCCGATGCCTCACATCAGGTTTACTGTACCCCTCTGAACTTCTTGTTAACGATGAAACACAGAAATTGCATCGGAATTAAATACAAAAGGCACAATGCCGACTTAAGTACAAGAAAACTGACTCTTCTTACTGTCTATGTTTTGAACCATTCCCGTGACACTAGTTATAGATTCCGATGATCACTTCAGGTTTACTGTATCCCTCTGACCTTCTTATTGACGATGAAACACAGAAATTGCATCGGAATTAAATACAAAATCACAATTCCGAATTAAGTACAAGAGAACTACTCTTCCTACTGTCTATGTATTGAACCATTCCTGTGACACTAGTTGTAGATTCCGATGCTTCACTTCGGGTTTACTGTATCCCACTGACCTTCGTATTGACGAAGAAACACAGAAATTGCATCGGAATTAAATACAAAAGGCACAATGCCGACTCATGTACAAGAATACTGGCTCTTCTTACTGTCTATGTTTTGAACCATTCCTGTGTCACTAGTTATAGATTCCGATGCTTCACTTCAGGTTTACTGTATCCCTCTGACCTTCTTATTGACGATGAAACACAGAAATTGCAACGGAATTAAATACATAGGCACAATGCCGACTTAAGTACAAGAAATCTCACTCTTCTTACTGTCCATGTTTTGAACCATTCCTGTGACACTAGTTACACATTCCGATGCTTTACTTCAGCTGTACTGTTTCCCTCTGACCTGCTTATTGACGATGAAACACAGAATTTGCAGCGGAATTAAATACAAAAGGCAAAATGCCGACTTAAGTACAAGAAAACTGACTCTTCTTACTGTGTTTGTTTTGAACCATTCCAGTAACACTAGTTATAGATTTCGATGCTACACTTCAGGTTTACTGTATCTCTCTGACCTTCTTATTGACGATGAAACACAGAAATTGCATCGGAATTAAAAACAAAGGCACAATGCCGACTTAAGTACAAGAAATCTCACACTTCTTACTGTCTATGCGTTTGAACAATTCCTGTGACACTAGTTATCGATTCCGATTCTTCACTTCAGGTTTACTGTATCGCTCTGACCATCTTATTCACGATGAAACACAGATATTGCATCGGAATTAAATACAAAAGGCACAATGCCGAATTAAGTACAAGAAAACTGACTCTTCTTACTGTCTATGTTTTGAGCCATTCTTGTGACAATAGTTATAGATTCCGATGCTTCACTTCAGGTTTACTGTATCCCTCTGACCTTCTTATTGACAATGAAACACAGAAATTGCATCGGAATTATATACAAAAGGCACAATGCCGACTCAAGTACAAGAAGACTTGCTCTTCTTACTGTCTATGCTTTGCACCAATCCTGTGACAATAGTTATCGACTCCGATGCTTCATTTCAGGGTTACTGTATCCCTCTGACGTTCTTATTGACGATGAAACACAGAAATTGTGTCGAAATTTTATACAAAAGCACAATGCCGACTTAAGTACAAGTGAACTGACTCTTCCTACTGTCTATGATTTGAACCATTCCTGTGACACTAGTTATAGAATCCGATGCTTCACTTCGGGTTTACTGTATCAAACTGACCTTCTTATTGACGATGAAACACAGAAATTCCATCGGAATTAAATACAAAAGGCAGAATGATAACTTCAGTACAAGAAATCTGACACTTCTTACTGTCTATGTTTTGAACCATTCCTGTGACACTAGTTATCGATTCCGATGCTTCACTTTAGGTTTACTGAATCGCTATGGCCTTCTTATTGACGATGAAACTCAGAAATTGCATCGGAATTAAATAGAAAAGGCACAATGCCGCATTAAGTACAAGAAAACGACTCTTCTTACTGTCTATGTTTTGAACCATTCCTGTGACACTAGTTATAGATTCCGATGCTTCACTTCAGGATTACTGTATACCTCTGACCATATTATTGACGATGAGAAGCAGAAATTGCATCGGAATTAAATACTAAAGCACAATGCCGATTTAAGTACAAGAAGACTGACTCTTCTTACTGTCTACGTTTTGAACTATTCCTGTGACACTAGTTATAGATTCCGATGCTTAACGTCAGGTTTACTGTATCCCTCTAACCTTCTTATTGACGATGAAACACATAAATTGCATCGGAATTAAATACAAAAGGCACAATGCCGAATCAAGTACAAGAAGACTGGCTCTTCGCACTGTCTATGTTTTGAACCATACCTGTGACACTAGTTATAGATTCCGATGCTTCACTTCAGGTTTACTGTATCCCTCTGACCGTCTAATTGGCGATGAAACAAAGAAATTGCATCGGAATTAAATACATAGGCACATAGCCGACTCAAGTACAAGAAGACTGAGTCTTCTTACTGTCTATGCTTTGAACCATTCCTGTGACACTAGTTATAGATTCCGATGCTTCATTTCAGGTTTACTGTATCCCTACGACCTTCTTATTGACGATGAAACATAGAAATTGCATCAGAATTAAATAGAAAATGCATAATGCCGTCTTAAGTACAAGAAAACTGACTCTTCTTACTGTCTATGTTTTGAAGCATTCCAGTGACACTAGTTTTAGATTCCGATGCTTCACTTCATGTTTACTGTATCCCTCTGACCTTCTTATTGACGATGAAACACAGAAATTGCATCGGAATTAAATACAAAAGGCACAATGCCGACTTAAGTACAAGAAGACTGACTCTTATTACTGTCTATGTTTTGAACCATTCCTGTGACACTAGTTATAGATTCCGATGCTTCACTTCAGGTTCACTGTATCCCTCTGACCTTCTTATTGACGATGATACACAGAAATTGCATCGGAATTAAATACAAAAGGCACAATGCTGAATTAAGTACAATAAAACTAACTCTTCTTACTGTCTATGTTTTGAACCTTTCCTGTGAGACCAGTTTCAGATTCCGATGCTTCACTTTCGGTTTACTGTATCGCTTGGACCTTCTTATTGACGATGAAACACAGAAATTGCAACGTAATTAAATACTAATGCACAATGCCGACTTAAGTACAAGAGAACTGACTCTTCCTACTGACTATGTTTTGAACCATTCCTGTGACACTAGTTATAGAATTCGATGCTTCACTTCAGGTTTACTGTATCCCACTGACCTTCTTATTGACGATGAAACACAGAAATGGCATCGGAATTAAATAGAAAAGGCACAATGCCGACTTAAGTACAAGAAGACTGACTCTTCTTACTGTCTATGCTTTGAACTATTCCTGTGACACTAGTTATAGATTCCGATGCTTCACTTCAGGATTACTGTATCCCTCTGACCTTCTTATTGACGATGAAACACAGAAATAGCATCGGAATTAAATACATAGGCACAAAGCCGACTCAAGTACAAGAAGACTGGCTCTTCTTACTGTCTATGTTTTGAACCATTCCTGTGACACTAGTTATAGATTACGATGCTTCACTTCAGGTTTACTGTATCCCTCTGCCCTTTTTATTGACGACGAAACACAGAAATTGCATCGGAATTGAATAGAAAAGGCACAATGCCGACTTAAGTACAAGAAAACTGACTCTTCTTACGGTCTATGTTTTGAACCATTCCTAGGACACTAGTTACACATTCCGATGCTTCACTTCAGGTTTACTGTATCCCTCTGACCTTCTTATTGACGATGAAACACAGAAATTGCAGCGGAATTAAATACAAAAGGCACAATGCCGACTTAAGTACAAGAAATCTGACTCTTCTTACTGTCTTTGTTTGAAACACTCCTGTGACACTAGTTATAGCTTTCGATGCTTCGCTTCAGGTTAACTGTCTCCCTCTGACCTTCTTATTGACGATGAAACACAGAAATTGCATCGGAATTAAATACAAAAGGCACAATGCCGACTTAAGTACAAGAAATCTGACTCTTCTTACTGTCTTAGCTTTTGAACCATTCCTGTGACACTAGTTATCGATTTCGATGCTTCACTTCAGGTTTACTGTATCGCTCTGACCATCTTATTGACGATGAAACACAGAAATTGCATCAGAATTAAATACAAAAGGCACAATGCCGAATTAAGTACAAGAATACTGACTCTTCTTACTGTCTATGTTTTGAACCATTCATGTGACACTAGTTATAGATTCCGATGCTTCACTTCAGGTTTACTGTATCCCTCTGACCTTCGTATTGACGATGAAACAGAGATATTGCTTCGGAATTAAATACAAAAGGAACAATTCCGACCTAAGTACAAGAAAACTGACTCTTCGCACTGTCTATGTTTTGAACCATTCCTGTGACACTAGTTATAGATTCCGATGCTTCACTTCAGGTTTACTGTATCCCTCTGACCTTCTTATTGACGATGAAACACAGAAATTGCGGCAGAATTGAATAGAAAAGGCACAATGCCGAATTAAGTACAAGAAAACTCACTCTCCTTACTGTCTATGTTTTGACCCATTCCCGTGACACTAGTTATAGATTCCGATGCTTCTCTTCAGGTTTACTGTATCCCTCTGACCTTCTTATTGACGATGAAACACAGAAAATGAATCAGAATTAAATAGAAAAGGCACAATGCTGACTTAAGTACAAGAAGACTGACTCTTATTACTGACTATGTTTTGAACATTTCCTGTGAGAACAGTTTTAGATTCCGATGCTTCACTATATGTTTACTGTATCCCTTGGACCTTCTTATTGTCGATGAAACACAGAAATTGAATCAGAATTAAATAGAAAAGGCACAATGCTGACTTAAGTTCAATAAGACTGACTCTTCTTACTGACTATGCTTTGAACATATCCTGTGAGACCAGTTTTAGATTCCGATGCTTCACTATATGCTTACTGTATCCCTTGGACATTCTTATTGACAATGAAACACTGAAATTGCATCGGAATTAAATACAAAAGACACAATGCCGACTCAAGTACAAGAAGACTGGCTCTTATTACTGTCTATGTTATGAAACCTTCCTGTGAGACCGGTTTTAGATTCCGATGCTTCAGGTTTACCGTATCCCTCGGATCTCCTTATTGACGACGAAACACAGAAATTGCATCGGAATTAAATAGAAGAGGCACAATGCCAACGTAAGTACAATAAAACTGACTCTTCTTACTGTCATTGTTTTGAACCATTCCTGTAGCACTAGTTATAGATTTCGATGCTTCACTTCAAGTTTTCTGTATCCCTCTGACCTTCTTATTGACGATGAAACACAGAAATTCCATCGGAATTAAATACAAAAGGCACAATGCCAACTTCAGTACAAGAAATCTGACACTTCTTACTGTCTACATCTACATCTACATTGATACTCCGCAAGCCACCCAACGGTGTGTGGCGGAGGGCACTTTACGTGCCACTGTCATTACCTCCCTTTCCTGTTCCAGTCGCGTATGGTTCGCGGGAAGAACGACTGTCTGAAAGCCTCCGTGCGCGCTCTAATCTCTCTAATTTTACATTCGTGATCTCCTCGGGAAGTATAAGTAGGGGGAAGCAATATATTCGATACCTCATCCAGAAACGCACCCTCTCGAAACCTGGCGAGCAAGCTACACCGCGATGCAGAGCGCCTCTCTTGCAGAGTCTGCCACTTGAGTTTATTAAACATCTCCGTAACGCTATTACGGTTACCAAATAACCCTGTGACGAAACGCGCCGCTCTCCTTTGGATCTTCTCTATCTCCTCCGTCAACCCGATCTGGTACGGATCCCACACTGATGAGCAATACTCAAGTATAGGTCGAACGAGTGTTTTGTAAGCCACCTCCTTTGTTGATGGACTACATTTTCTAAGCACTCTCCCAATGAATCTCAACCTGGTACCCGCCTTACCAACAATTAGTTTTATATGATCATTCCACTTCAAATCGTTCCGTACGCATACTCCCAGATATTTTACAGAAGTAACTGCTACCAGTGTTTGTTCCGCTATCATATAATCATACACTAAAGGATCCTTCTTTCTATGTATTCGCAATACATTACATTTGTCTATGTTAAGGGTCAGTTGCCACTCCCTGCACCAAGTGCCTATCCGCTGCAGATCTTCCTGTATTTCGCTACAATTTTCTAATGCAGCAACTTCTCTGTATACTACAGCATCATCCGCGAAAAGCCGCATGGAACTTCCGACACTATCTACTAAGTCATTTATATATATTGTGAAAAGCAATGGTCCCATAACACTCCCCTGTGGCACGCCAGAGGTTACTTTAACGTCTGTAGACGTCTCTCCATTGATAACAACATGCTGTGTTCTGTTTGCTAAAAACTCTTCAATCCAGCCACACAGCTGGTCTGATATTCCGTAGGCTCTTACTTTGTTTATCAGGCGACAGTGCGGAACTGTATCGAACGCCTTCCGGAAGTCAAGAAAAATAGCATCTACCTGGGAGCCTGTATCTAATATTTTCTGGGTCTCATGAACAAATAAGGCGAGTTGGGTCTCACACGATCGCTGTTTCCGGAATCCATGTTGATTCCTACATAGTAGATTCTGGGTTTCCAGAAATGACATGATACGCGAGCAAAAAACATGTTCTAAAATTCTACAAGAGATCGACGTAAGAGATATAGGTCTATAGTTTTGCGAATCTGCTCGTCGACCCTTCTTGAAGACTGGGACTATCTGTGCTCTTTTCCAATCATTTGGAACCCTCCGTTCCTCTAGAGACTTGCGGTACACGGCTGTTAGAAGGGGGGCAAGTTCTTTCGCGTACTCTGTGTAGAATCGAATTGGTATCCCGTCAGGTCCAGTGGACTTTCCTCTATTGAGTGATTCCAGTTGCTTTTCTATTCCTTGGACACTTATTTCGATGTCAGCCATTTTTTCGTTTGTGCGAGGATTTAGAGAAGGAACTGCAGTGCGGTCTTCCTCTGTGAAACAGCTTTGGAAAAAGGTGTTTAGTATTTCAGCTTTACGCGTGTCATCCTCTGTTTCAATGCCATCATCATCCCGTAGTGTCTGGATATGCTGTTTCGAGCCACTTACTGATTTAACGTAAGACCAGAACTTCCTAGGATTTTCTGTCAAGTCGGTACATAGAATTTTACTTCCAAATTCACTGAACGCTTCACGCATAGCCCTCCTTACGCTAACTTTGACATCGTTTAGCTTCTGTTTGTCTGAGAGGTTTTGGCTGCGTTTAAACTTGGTGTGGAGCTCTCTTTGCTTTCGCAGTAGTTTCCTAACTTTGTTGTTGTACCACGGTGGGTTTTTCCCGTCCCTCACAGTTTTACTCGGCACGTACCTGTCTAAAACGCATTTTACGATTGCCTTGAACTTTTTCCATAAACACTCAACATTGTCAGTGTCGGAACAGAAATTTTCTTTTTGATCTGTTAGGTAGTCTGAAATCTGCCTTCTATTACTCTTGCTAAACAGATAAACCTTCCTCCCTTTTTTTATATTCCTATTAACTTCCATATTCAGGGATGCTGCAACGGCCTTATGATCACTGATTCCCTGTTCTGTACATACAGATTCGAAAAGTTCGGGTCTGTTTGTTATCAGTAGGTCCAATATGTTATCTCCACGAGTCGGTTCTCTGTTTAATTGCTCGAGGTAATTTTCGGATAGTGCACTCAGTATAATGTCACTCGATGCTCTGTCCCTACCACCCGTCCTAAACATCTGAGTGTCCCAGTCTATATCTGGTAAATTGAAATCTCCACCTAAGACTATAACATGCTGAGAAAATTTATGTGAAATGTATTCCAAATTTTCTCTCAGTTGTTCTGCCACTAATGCTGCTGAGTCGGGAGGTCGGTAAAAGGAGCCAATTATTAACCTAGTTCGGTTGTTTAGTGTAACCTCCACCCATAATAATTCACAGGAACTATCCACTTCTACTTCACTACAGGATAAACTACTACTAACAGCGATGAACACTCCACCACCGGTTGCATGCAATCTATCCTTTCTAAACACCGTCTGTACCTTTGTAAAAATTTCGGCAGAATTTATCTCTGGCTTAAGCCAGCTTTCTGTACCTATAACGATTTCAGCTTCGGTGCTTTCTATCAGCGCTTGAAGTTCCGGTACTTTACCAACGCAGCTTCGACAGTTGACAAGTACAATACCGATTGCTGCTTGGTCCCCGCATGTCCTGACTTTGCCCCGCACCCGTTGAGGCTGTTGCCCTTTCTGTACTTGCCCAAGGCCATCTAACCTAAAAAACCGCCCAGCCCACGCCACACAACCCCTGCTACCCGTGTAGCCGCTTGTTGCGTGTAGTGGACTCCTGACCTATCCAGCGGAACCCGAAACCCCACCACCCTATGGCGCAAGTCGAGGAATCTGCAGCCCACACGGTCGCAGAACCGTCTCAGCCTCTGATTCAGACCCTCCACTCGGCTCTGTACCAAAGGTCCGCAGTCAGTCCTGTCGACGATGCTGCAGATGGTGAGCTCTGCTTTCATCCCGCTAGCGAGACTGGCAGTCTTCACCAAATCAGATAGCCGCCGGAAGCCAGAGAGGATTTCCTCCGATCCATAGCGACACACATCATTGGTGCCGACATGAGCGACCACCTGCAGATGGGTGCACCCTGTACCCTTCATGGCATCCGGAAGGACCCTTTCCACATCTGGAATGACTCCCCCCGGTATGCACACGGAGTGCACATTGGTTTTCTTCCCCTCTCTTGCTGCCATTTCCCTAAGGGGCCCCATTACGCGCCTGACGTTGGAGCTCCCAACTACCAGTAAGCCCACCCTCTGCGACTGCCCGGATCTTGCAGACTGAGGGGCAACCTCTGGAACAGGACAAGCAGCCATGTCAGGCCGAAGATCAGTATCAGCCTGAGACAGAGCCTGAAACCGGTTCGTCAGACAAACTGGAGAGGCCTTCCGTTCAGCCCTCCGGAATGTCTTTCGCCCCCTGCCACACCTTGAAACGACCTCCCACTCTACCACAGGTGACGGATCAGCCTCAATGCGGGCAGTATCCCGGGCAACCACAGTCGTAGTCCGATCAGGGGATGCGTGGGACGAGCTGGCCGTCCCCGACAAACCCCCATCCCGACCCCCACAGTGATGCCCATTGGCAACAGCCTCAAGCTGTGTGACCGAAGCCAACACTGCCTGAAGCTGGGAGCGAAGGGATGCCAACTCAACCTGCATCCGAACACAGCAGTTGCAGTCCCTATCCATGCTAAAAACTGTTTTGCTAAGAACGTCTCAACTAATCTACAAAAATCGACAAAATTTAAACGGTTATTAAAATACAAGATTGCCTAGTAAATGCAGTAATGCTGCTACTTGCGCACTGCTGACACTGCTCGGCGGCGGAAGGAGACTAAGCGAAATTACACTATTCAGGTACTAAAACACGATGCTACACTCTCAAATACTATAATACGCCCGAAATTTATGAATTAAACAATGCAAGAACCAAAAACACGCAAAGAAATTAAGAATTAAACTATGTACAAATGAGTGAGCTAGGAGTATACGACTTGCTGCTCAGCTGCTTATCCAACGGCGGCAGGGAGCACACTGGCTGCGACCAACCGACACTGGCCGTTCAAAACAAAACAGTAGACAAACGACTACGCGAATTTACACTATTCAGGTACTAAAACGCGATGCTACAACTCTCAAATACTATAATACGCCCGAAATTTATGAATTACACAATGCAAGTACCAAAAACACGCAAAGAAATTAAGAATTAAACTATGTACAAATGAGTGAGCTAGGAGTATACGACTTGCTGCTCAGCTGCTTATCCAACGGCGGCAGGGAGCACACTGACTGCGACCAACCGACACTGGCCGTTCAAAACAAAACAGTAGACAAACGACTACGCGAATTTACACTATTCAGGTACTAAAACGCGATGCTACAACTCTCAAATACTATAATACGCCCGAAATTTATGAATTACACAATGCAAGTACCAAAAACACGCAAAGAAATTAAGAATTAAACTATGTAAGAAATGAGTGAGCTAGGAGTATACGACTTGCTGCTGCAGCTGCTTATCCAACGGCGGCAGGGAGCACACTCTATGTTTTGAACCATTCCTGTGACACTAGTTATCGATTCGGATGCTTCACTTTAGGTTTACTGAATCGCTCTGGCCTTCTTATTGACTATGAAACTCAGAAATTGCATCGGAATTAAATAGAAAAGGCACAATGCCGCATTAAGTACAAGAAAACGACTCTTCTTACTGTCTATGTTTTGAACCATTCCTGTGACACTAGTTATAGATTCCGATGCTTCACTTCAGGATTACTGTATACCTCTGACCATATTATTGACGATGAGAAGCAGAAATTGCATCGGAATTAAATACTAAAGCACAATGCCGATTTAAGTACAAGAAGACTGACTCTCCTTACTGTCTACGTTTTGAACTATTCCTGTGACACTAGTTATAGATTCCGATGCTTAACGTCAGGTTTACTGTATCCCTCTAACCTTCTTATTGACGATGAAACACATAAATTGCATCGGAATTAAATACAAAAGGCACAATGCCGATTCAAGTACAAGAAGACTGGCTCTTCGCACTGTCTATGTTTTGAACTATACCTGTGACACTAGTTATAGATTCCGATGCTTCACTTCAGGTTTACTGTATCCCTCTGACCGTCTAATTGGCGATGAAACAAAGAAATTGCATCGGAATTAAATACATAGGCACAAAGCCGACTCAAGTACAAGAAGACTGAGTCTTCTTACTGTCTATGCTTTGAACCATTCCTGTGACACTAGTTATAGATTCCGATGCTTCATTTCAGGTTTACTGTATCCCTACGACCTTCTTATTGACGATGAAACACAGAAATTGCATCGGAATAAATACAAAAGGCACAATGCCGACTTAAGTACAAGAAGACTGACTCTTATTACTGTCTATGTTTTGAACCATTCCTGTGACACTAGTTATAGATTCCGATGCTTCACTTCAGGTTCACTGTATCCCTCTGACCTTCTTATTGACGATGAAACACAGAAATTGCATCGGAAATAAATACAAAAGGCACAATGCTGAATTAAGTACAATAAAACTAACTCTTCTTACTGTCTATGTTTTGAACCTTTCCTGTGAGACCAGTTTCAGATTCCGATGCTTCACTTTCGGTTTACTGTATCGCTTGGACATTCTTATTGACGATGAAACACAGAAATTGCAACGGAATTAAATACTAATGCACAATGCCGACTTAAGTACAGGAGAACTGACTCTTCCTACTGACTATGTTTTGAACCATTCCTTTGACACTAGTTATAGAATTCGATGCTTCACGTCGGGTTTACTGTATCCCACTGACCTTCTTATTGACGATGAAACACAGAAATGGCATCGGAATTAAATAGAAAAGGCACAATGCCGACTTAAGTACAAGAAGACTGACTCTTCTTACTGTCTATGCTTTGAACTATTCCTGTGACACTAGTTATAGATTCCGATGCTTCACTTCAGGATTGCTGTATCCCTCTGACCTTCTTATTGACGATGAAACACAGAAATAGCATCGGAATTAAATACATAGGCACAAAGCCGACTCAAGTACAAGAAGACTGGCTCTTCTTACTGTCTATGTTTTGAACCATTCCTGTGACACTATTTATAGATTACGATGCTTCACTTCAGGTTTACTGTATCCCTCTGACCTTTTTATTGACGACGAAACACAGAAATTGCATCGGAATTGAATAGAAAAGGCACAATGCCGACTTAAGTACAAGAAAACTGACTCATCTCACTGTCTATGTTTTGAACCATTCCTGTGACACTAGTTATAGATTCCGTTGCTTCATTTCAGGTTTACTGTATCCCTCTGACCTTTTTATTGACGACGAAACACAGAAATTGCATCGGAATTAAATAGAAAAGGCACAATGCCAACGTAAGTACAAGAAAACTGACTCTTCTTACTGTTATTGTTTTGAACCATTCCTGTAGCACTAGTTATAGATTTCGATGCTTCACTACAAGTTTTCTGTATCCCTCTGACCTTCTTATTGACGATGAAACACAGAAATTCCATCGGAATTAAAAACAAAAGGCACAATGCCAACTTCAGTACAAGAAATCTGACACTTCTTACTGTCTATGTTTTGAACCATTCCTGGGACTAGTTATCGATTCCGACGCTTCACTTCAGGTTTGCTGAATCGCTCGGGCCTTCTTATTGACGATGAAACACAGAAATTGAATCGGAATTAAATAGAAAAGGCACAATGCCGAATTTAGTACAAGAAAACGACTCTTCTTACTGCCTATGTTTTGAACCATTCCTGTGACACTAGTTATAGATTCTGATGCTTCACTTCAGGTTTACTGTATACCTCTGACCGTATTATTGACGATGAGAAGCAGAAATTGCATCGGAATTAAATACAAAAGCACAATGCCGACTTAAGTACAAGAAGACTGACTCTTCTTACTGTCTACGTTTTGAACTATTCCTGTGACACTAGTTACAGATTCCGATGCTTCACTTCGGGTTTACTGTATCCCTCTGACCGTCTTATTGACGATGAAACACAGAAATTGCATCGGAATTAAATCCATAGGCACAAAGCCGACTCAAGTACAAGAAGACTGGCTCTTCTTACTGTCTATGTTTTGAACCATTCCTGTGACACTAGTTATAGATTCCGATGCTTCACTTCAGGTTTACTGTATCCCTCCAACCTTCTTATTGACGATGAAACACAGAAATTGCATCAGAATTAAATAGAAAATGCATAATGCCGACTTAAGTACAAGACACCTGACTCTTCTTACCGTCTATGTTTTGAAGCATTCCAGTGACACTAGTTTTAGATTCCGATGCTTCACTTCAGGTTTACTGTATCCCTCTGACCTTCTTATTGACGATGAAACCCAGAAGTTTCATAGGAATTAAGTACAAAAGCACAATGCCGACTTAAGTACAAGACAACTGACTCTTCCTACTGTCTATGTTTTGAACCATTCCTGTGACACTACTTATAGATTCCGATGCTTCACTTCGGGTTTACTGTATCCCACTGACCTTCTTAATGACGATGAAACACAGAATTTGCATCGGAATTAAATACATAGGCACAATGCGCACTTATGTACAAGGAGACTGGCTCTTCTTACTGTCTATGTTTTGAACCATTCCTGTGACACTAGTTATAGATTCCGATGCTTCACTTCAGGATTACTTTATCCCTCTGACCTTCTTATTGACGATGAAACACAGAAATAGCATCGGAATTAAATACATAGGCACAAAGCCGACTCAAGTACAAGAAGACTGGCTCTTCTTACTGTCTATGTTTTGAACATTTCCTGTGAGACCGGTTTTAGATTCCGATGCTTCACTTCAGGATTACTGTATCCTTGGACCTTCTTACTGACGACAAAACACAGAAATTGCATCGGAATTAAATAGAAAAGGCACAATGCCGTCTTAAGTACAGAAAAACTGACTCTTCTTACAGTCTATGTTTGAATTATTCTTGTGACACTAGTTATAGATTCCGAAGCTTCACTACACGTTTACTGTATCCCTCGAACCTTCTTATTGACGGCAAAACACAGAAATTGCATCGGAATTAAAGAGAAAATGCACAATGTCGACTTAAGTACAAGAAAACTGACTCTTCTTACTGTCTTTGTTTGAACCATTCCTGTGACACTAGTTATAGATTCCGATGCTTCACTTTAGGTTTACTGTATCCCTATGACATTCTTATTGACGATGAAACACAGAAATTGCAACGGAAATAAATACAAAAGGCACAACGCCGACTTAAGTAGAAGAAGACTGATACTTCTTACTGACTGTGTTTTGAACATTTCCTGTGAGACCAGTTTTAGATTCCGATGCTTCACTATATGTTTACTGTATCCCTCGGACCTTCTTATTGACGATGAAACACAGAAATTGCATCAGAATTAAATACAAAAGGCACGATGCTGACTTAAGTACAAGAAGACCGACTCTTCCTACTGACTATGATTTCAAAATTTCCTGTGCGACCAGTTTTAGATTCCGATGCTTCACTATATGTTTACTGTGTCCCTTTAACCTTCTTATTGACGATGAAACACATAAATTGCATCGGAATTAAATACAAAGGCACAATGCCGACTTAATTGAAAGAAATCTCACCCTTCTAACTGTCTATGCTTTTGAACCATTCCTGTGACACTAGTTATCGATTCCGATGCTTCACTTCAGGTTTACTGTATCGCTCTGACCTTTTTATTCACGGTGAAACACAGATATTGCATCGGAATTAAATACTAAAGGCACAATGCCTAATTAAGTTCAAGAAAACTGACTCTTCTTACTGTCTATGTTTTGAGCCATTCCTGTGACACCAGTTATAGATTCTGATGCTTCACTTCAGGTTTACTGTATCCCTCTGACCTTCTTATTGACGATGAAACACAGAAATTGCTTCGGAATTAAATACAAAAGGCACAATGCCGACTTAAGTACAAGAAATCTGACTCTTCTTGCTGTCTATGCTTTTGAACCATTTCTGTGACACTAGTTATCGATTCCGATGCTTCACTTCAGGTTTACTGTATCGCTCGGACCTTCTTATTGACGATGAAACGCAGAAATTGCATCGGAATTAAATACTAAAGGCACAATGCCTAATTAAGTACAAGAAAACTGACTCTTCTTACTGTCTACGCTTTGAACCATTCCTGTGACACTAGTTATAGATTCCGATGCTTCACTTCAGGTTTACTGTATCCCTCTGACATTCTTATTGATGATGAAACACGGAAATTGCATCTGAATTAAATACAAAAGGCACAATGCCGACTTAAGTACAAGAAGACTGACTCTTCTTACTGTCTATGATTTGAACTATTCCTGTGACACTAGTTATAGATTCCGATGCTTCACTTAAAGTTTACTGTATCCCTCTGACCTTCTTATTGACGATGAAACACAGAAATTGCGTCAGAATTAAATAGAAAAGGCACAATGCCGACTTAAGTACAAGAAAACTCACTCTTCTTACTGTCTATGTTTTGACCCATACCCATGACACTAGTTATAGATTCCGATGCTTCTCTTCAGGTTTACTGTATCCCTCTGACCTTCTTATTGACGATGTAACACAGAAATTGCACCAGAGTTAAATACAAAAGGCACAATGCCGACTTAGGTGCAAGAAGACTGGCTCTTCTTACAGTCTATGTTTTGAACCATTCCTGTGACACTAGTTACAGATTCCGATGCTTCACTTCAGGTTTACTGTATCCCTCTGACCTTCTTATTGACGATAAAACATAGAAATTGCATGGGAATTAAATAGAAAAGGCACAATGCCGACTTAAGTACATGAAAACTGATTCTTCTTACTATCTACGTTTTGAACCATTCCTGTGACACTAGTTATAGATTTCGATGCTTCAATTCAGGTTTACTGTATCCCACTGACCTTCTTATTGACGATGAGACACAGATATTGCATCGGAATTAAATACAAAAGCACACTGCCGACTTAAGTACAAGAAAACTGACTCTTCTTACTGTCTATGTTTTGAACCATTCCTGTGACACTAGTTATAGATTCCGATGCATCACTTCAGGTTTACTGTATCCCTCTGCCCTTCTTATTGACGATGAAACACAGAAATTGCATCGGAATTAAATACAAAAAGCACATTGCCGACTCTAGTACCAGAAGACTGTCTCTTCTTACTGTCTATGTTTTGAACCATTCCAGTGACTCTAGTTATAGACTCCGATGCTTGACTTCAGGTTTACTGTAACCCTCTGACCTTCTTATTGGCGAAGAAACACAGAAATTGTATCAGAATTAAATAGAAAAGGCACAATGCTCACTTAAGTACAAGAAGGCTGGCTCTTATTACTGACTATGTTTTGAACATTTCCTGTGAGAACAGTTTTAGATTCCGATGCTTCACTATATGTTTACTGTATCCCTTGGACCTTCTTATTGTCGATGAAACACAGAAATTGAATCAGAATTAAATAGAAAAGGCACAATGCTGACTTAAGTTCAATAAGACTGACTCTTCTTACTGACTATGCTTTGAACATATCCTGTGAGACCAGTTTTAGATTCCGATGCTTCACTATATGCTTACTGTATCCCTTGGACATTCTTATTGACGATGAAACACTGAAATTGCATCGGAATTAAATACAAAAGGCACAATGCCGACTCAAGTACAAGAAGACTCGCTCTTGCTACTGTCTATGCTATGAAACCTTCTTGTGAGACCGGTTTTAGATTCCGATGCTTCAGGTTCACTGTATCCCTAGGATCTTCTTATTGACGACGAAACACAGAAATTGCATCGGAATTAAATAGAAAAGGCACAATGCCATGTAAGTACAAGAAAACTGACTCTTCTTACTGTCATTGTTTTGAACCATTCCTGTAGCACTAGTTATAGATTTCGATGCTTCACTTCAAGTTTTCTGTATCCCTCTGACCTTCTTATTGACGATGAAACACAGAAATTCCATCGGAATTAAATACAAAAGGCACAATGCCAACTTCAGTACAAGAAATCTGACACTTCTTACGGTCTATGTTTTGAACCATTCCTGTGACACTAGTTATCGATTCCGATGCTTCACTTTAGGTTTACTGAATCGCTCTGGCCTTCTTATTGACGATGAAACACAGAAATTGCATCGGAATTAAATAGAAAAGGCACAATGCCGAATTAAGTACAAGAAAACGACTCTTCTTACTGTCAATGTTTTGAACCATTCCTGTGACACTAGTTATAGATTCCGATGCTTCACTTCAGGTTTACTGTATACGTCTGACCTTATTATTGACGATGAGAAGCAGAAATTGCATCGGAATTAAATACAAAAGCACAATGCCGATTTAAGTACAAGAAGACTGACTCTTCTTACTGTCTACGTTTTGAACTATTCCTGTGACACTAGTTATAGTTTCCGATGCTTAACTTCAGGTTTACTGTATCCCTCTAACCTTCTTATTGACGATGAAACACAGAAATTGCATCGGAATTAAATACAAAAGGCACAATGCCGACTCAAGTACAAGAAGACTGGCTCTTCTTACTGTCTATGTTTTGAAACTTTCCTGTAAGACTGGTTTTAGATTCCGATGCTTCACTTCAGGTTTACTGTATCCCTCTGACCGTCTAATTGACGATGAAACACAGAAATTGCATCGGAATTAAATACATAGGCACAAAGCCGACTCAAGTACAAGAAGACTGTCTCTTCTTACTGTCTATGTTTTGAACCATTCCTGTGACACTAGTTATAGATTCCGATGCTTCATTTCAGGTTTACTGTATCCCTCCGACCTTCTTATTGACGATGAAACACAGAAATTGCATCAGAATAAAATAGAAAATGCATAATGCCGACTTAAGTACAAGAAAACTGGCTCTTCTTATTGTCTATGTTTTGAAGCATTCCTGTGACACTAGTTTTAGATTCCGATGCTTCACTTCAGGTTTACTGTATCCCTCTGACCTTCTTATTGACGATGAAACCCAGAAATTGCATCGGAATTAAGTACAAAAGCACAATGCCGACACAAGTACAAGAAAACTGACTCTTCTTACTGTAAATGATTTGAACCATTCCTGTGACACTAGTTATAGAGTCCGATGCTTCAGATGAGGTGCACTGTATCTCTCTGACCTTCTCATTGACGATGAAACACAGAAATTGCATCGGAATTAAATACAAAAGGCACAATGCCGACTCAAGTACAAGAAGACTGGCTCTTCTTACTGTCTATGTTTTGAAACTTTCCTGTAAGACTGGTTTTAGATTCCGATGCATCACTTCAGGTTTACTGTATCCCACTGACCTTCTTATTGACGATGAGACACAGATATTGCATCGGAATTAAATACAAACGCACACTGCCGACTTAAGTACAAGAAAACTGACTTTTCTTACTGTCTATGTTTTGAACCATTCCTGTGACACTAGTTATAGATTCCGATGCATCACTTCAGGTTTACTGTATCCCTCTGACCTTCTTATTGACGATGAAACACAGAAATTGCATCGGAATTAAATACAAAAAGCACATTGCCGACTCTAGTACCAGAAGACTGTCTCTTCTTACTGTCTATGTTTTGAACCATTCCAGTGACTCTAGTTATAGAGTCCGATGCTTGACTTCAGGTTTACTGTAACCCTCTGACCTTCTTATTGGCGATGAAACACAGAAATTGAATCAGAATTAAATAGAAAAGGCACAATGCTCACTTAAGTACAAGAAGACTGACTCTTATTACTGACTATGTTTTGAACATTTCCTGTGAGAACAGTTTTAGATTCCGATGCTTCACTATATGTTTACTGTATCCCTTGGACATTCGTATTGACGATGAAACACTGAAATTGCATCGGAATTAAATACAAAAGACACAATGCCGACTCAAGTACAAGAAGACTGGCTCTTACTACTGTCTATGTTATGAAACCTTCTTGTGAGACCGGTTTTAGATTCCGATGCTTCAGGTTTACTGTATCCCTTGGATCTTCTTATTGACGACGAAACACAGAAATTGCATCGGAATTAAATAGAAAAGGCACAATGCCAACGTAAGTTCAAGAAAACTGACTCTTCTTACTGTCATTGTTTTGAACCATTCCTGTAGCACTAGTCATAGATTTCGATGCTTCACTTCAAGTTTTCAGTATCCCTCTGACCTTCTTATTGACGATGAAACACAGAAATTCCATCGGAATTAAATACAAAAGGCACAATGCCAACTTCAGTACAAGAAATCTGACACTTCTTACTGTCTATGTTTTGAACCATTCCTGTGACACTAGTTATAGATTCCGATGCTTCACTTCAGGTTTACTGTATACGTCTGACCTTATTATTGACGAGGAGAAGCAGAAATTGCATCGGAATTAAATACAAAAGCACAATGCCGATTTAAGTACAAGAAGACTGACTCTTCTTACTGTCTACGTTTTGAACTATTCCTGTGACACTAGTTATAGATTCCGATGCTTAACTTCAGGTTTACTGTATCCCTCTAACCTTCTTATTGACGATGAAACACAGAAATTGCATCGGAATTAAATACAAAAGGCACAATGCCGAATCAAGTACAAGAAGACTGGCTCTTCGCACTGTCTATGTTTTGAACCATACCTGTGACACTAGTTATAGTTTCCGATGCTTCACTTCAGGTTTACTGCATGCCTCTGACCGTCTAATTGACGATGAAACACAGAAATTGCATCGGAATAAAATAGAAAATGCATAATGCCGACTTAAGTACAAGAAAACTGACTCTTCTTACTGTCTATGTTTTGAAGCATTCCTGTGACACTAGTTTTAGATTCCGATGCTTCACTTCAGGTTTACTGTATCCCTCTGACCTTCTTATTGACGATGAAACCCAGAAATTGCATCGGAATTAAGTACAAAAGCACAATGCCGACTTAAGTACAAGAAAACTGACTCTTCTTACTGTGTATGATTTGAACCATTCTTGTGACACTAGTTATAGATTCCGATGCTTCAGATCAGGTGCACTGTATATCTCTGACCTTCTCATTGACGATGAAACACAGATATTGCATCGGAATTAAATACAAAAGGCACAATTCCGACTCAAGTACAAGAAGACTGGCTCTTCTTACTATCTATATTTTGAAACTTTCCTGTAAGACTGGTTTTAGATTCCGATGCATCACTTCAGGTTTACTGTATCCCACTGACCTTCTTATTGACGATGAGACACAGATATTGCATCGGAATTAAATACAAAAGCACACTGCCGACTTAAGTTCAAGAAAACTGACTCTTCTTACTGTCTATGTTTTAAACGATTCCTGTGACACTAGTTATATATTCCGATGCTTCATTTCAGGTTTACTGTATCCCTCTGACCGTCTTATTGACGATGAAACACAGAAATTGTATCGGAATTAAATAGAAAAGGCACAATGCCGACTTAAGTACAAGAAAACTGACTCTTCTTACTGTCTATGTTTTGAACCATTCCTGTGACACTAGTTATAGATTCCGATGCTTCACTTCAGGTTTACTGTATCCCTCTGACCTTCTTATTGACGATGAAACACAGAAATTGCATCGGAATTAAATACAAAAAGCACATTGCCGACTCTAGTACCAGAAGACTGTCTCTTCTTACTGTCTATGTTTTGAACCATTCCAGTGACTCTAGTTACAGACTCCGATGCTTGACTTCAGGTTTACTGTGACCCTCTGACCTTCTTATTGGCGATGAAACACAGAAATTGAATCAGAATTAAATAGAAAAGGCACAATGCTCACTTAAGTACAAGAAGACTGACTCTTATTACTGACTATGTTTTGAACATTTCCTGTGAGAACAGTTTTAGATTCCGATGCTTCACTATATGTTTACTGTATCCCTTGGACCTTCTTATTGTCGATGAAACACAGAAATTGAATCAGAATTAAATAGAAAAGGCACAATGCTGACTTAAGTTCAATAAGACTGACTCTTCTTACTGACTATGCTTTGAACATATCCTGTGAGACCAGTTTTAGATTCCGATGCTTCACTATATGCTTACTGTATCCCTTGGACATACTTATTGACGATGAAACACTGAAATTGCATCGGAATTAAACACAAAAGGCACAATGCCGACTCAAGTACAAGAAGACTGGCTCTTACTACTGCCTATGTTATGAAACCTTCTTGTGAGACCGGTTTTAGTTTCCGATGCTTCAGGTTTACTGTATCCCTTGGATCTTCTTATTGACGACGAAACACAGAAATTGCATCGGAATTAAATAGAAAAGGCACAATGCCAACGTAAGTACAAGAAAACTGACTCTTCTTACTGTCATTGTTTTGAACCATTCCTGTAGCACTAGTTATAGATTTCGATGCTTCACTTCAAGTTTTCTGTATCCCTCTGACCTTCTTATTGACGATGAAACACAGAAATTCCATCGGAATTAAATACAAAAGGCACAATGCCAACTTCAGTACAAGAAATCTGACACTTCTTACTGTCTATGTTTTGAACCATTCCTGTGACACTTGTTATCGATTCCGATGCTTCACTTTAGGTTTACTGAATCGCTCTGGCCTTCTTATTGACGATGAAACACAGAAATTGCATCGGAATTAAATAGAAAAGGCACAATGCCGAATTAAGTACAAGAAAACGACTCTTCTTACTGTCAATGTTTTGAACCATTCCTGTGACACTAGTTATAGATTCCGATGCTTCACTTCAGGTTTACTGTATACGTCTGACCTTATTATTGACGATGAGAAGAAGAAATTGCATCGGAATTAAATACAAAAGCACAATGCCGATTTAAGTACAAGAAGACTGACTCTTCTTACTGTCTACGTTTTGAACTATTCCTGTGACACTAGTTATAGATTATGATGCTTAACTTCAGGTTTACTGTATCCCTCTAACCTTGTTATTGACGATGAAACACAGAAATTGCATCGGAATTAAATACAAAAGGCACAATGCCGAATCAAGTACAAGAAGACTGGCTCTTCGCACTGTCTATGTTTTGAACCATACCTGTGACACTAGTTATAGATTCCGATGCTTCACTTCAGGTTTACTGTATCCCTCTGACCGTCTAATTGACGATGAAACACAGAAATTGCTTCGGAATTAAATACATAGGCACAAAGCCGACTCAAGTACAAGAAGACTGTCTCTTCTTACTGTCTATGTTTTGAACCATTCCTGTGACACTAGTTATAGATTCCGATGCTTCATTTCAGGTTTACTGTATCCCTCCGACCTTCTTATTGACGATGAAACACAGAAATTGCATCAGAATAAAATAGAAAATGCATAATGCCGACTTAAGTACAAGAAAACTGACTCTTCTTACTGTCTATGTTTTGAACATTTCCTGTGAGAACAGTTTTAGATTCCGATGCTTCACTATATGCTTACTGTATTCCTTGGACCTTCTTATTGTCGATGAAACACAGAAATTGAATCAGAAATAAATAGAAAAGGCACAATGCTGACTTAAGTTCAATAAGACTGACTCTTCTTACTGACTATGCTTTGAACATATCCTGTGAGACCAGTTTTAGATTCCGATGCTTCACTATATGCTTACTATATCCCTTGGACATTCTTATTGACGATGAAACACTGAAATTGCATCGGAATTAAATACAAAAGGCACAATGCCAACTCAAGTACAAGAAGACTGGCTCTTCTTACTGTCTATGTTTTGAAACCTTCCTGTGAGACCGGTTTTACATTCCGATGCTTAAGGTTTACTGTATCCCTTGAATCTTCTTATTGACGACGAAACACAGAAATTGCATCGGAATTAAATAGAAAAGGCACAATGCCAACGTAAGTACAAGAAAACTGACTCTTCTTACTGTCGTTGCTTTGAACCATTCCTGTAGCACTAGTTATAGATTTCGATGCTTCACTATAAGTTTTCTGTATCCCTCTGACCTTCTTATTGACGATGAAACACAGAAATTCCATCGGAATTAAATACAAGAGGGACAATGCCAACTTCAGTACAAGAAATCTGACACTTCTTACTGTCTATGTTTTGAACCATTCCTGTGACACTAGTTATCGATTCCGATGCTTCGCTTCAGGTTTACTGAATCGCTCTGGCCTTCTTACTGACGATGAAACACAGAAATTGCATCGGAATTAAATAGAAAAGGCACAATGCCGAATTAAGTACAAGAAAACGACTCTTCTTACTGTCTATGCTTTGAACCATTCCTGTGACACTAGTTATAGATTCTGATGCTTCACTTCAGGTTTACTGTATACCTCTGACCTTATTATTGACAATGAGAAGCAGAAATTGCATCGGAATTAAATACAAAAGCACAATGCCGACTTAAGTACAAGAAGACTGACTTTTCTTACTGACTACGTTTTGAACTATTCCTGTGACACTAGTTATAGATTCCGATGCTTCACTTCAGGTTTACTGTATCCCTCCGACCTTCTTATTGACGATGAAACACAGAAATTGCATCAGAATTGAATAGAAAATGCATAATGCCGACTTAAGTACAAGAAAACTGACTCTTCTTACTGTCTATGTTTTGAAGTATTCCAGTGACACTAGTTTTAGATTCCGATGCTTCACTTCAGGTTTACTGTATCCCTGTGACCTTCTTATTGACGATGAAACCCAGAAATTCCATCGGAATTAAGTACAAAAGCACAATGCCGAATTAAGTACAAGACAACTGACTCTTAGTACTGTCTATGTTTTGAACCATTCCTGTGACACTAGTTATAGAATCCGTTGCTTCACTTCGGGTTTACTGTATCCCACTGACCCTCTTAATGACGATGAAACACAGAATTTGCATCGGAATTAAATACATAGGCACAATGCCGACTTATGTACAAGAAGACTGGCTCTTCTTACTGTCTATGTTTTGAACCATTCCTGTGACACTAGTTATTGATTCCGATGCTACACTTCAGGTTCACTGTATCCCTCTGACCTTCTTATTGACGATGAAACACAGAGATTGCATCGGAATTAAATACAAAAGGCACAATGCTGAATTAAGTACAAGAAAACTAACTCTTCTTACTGACTATGTTTTGAACCTTTCCTGTGAGACCAGTTTCAGATTCCGATGCTTCACTTCCGGTTTACTGTATCGCTTGGACCTTCTTATTGACGATGAAACACAGAAATTGCAACGGAATGAAATACAAAAGCATAATGCCGACTTAAGTACAAGGGAACTGACTCTTCCTACTGTCTATGTTTTGAACCATTCCTGTGACACTAGTTATAGATTCCGAAACTTCACTTCAGGATTACTGTATCCCTCTGACCTTCTTATTGACGATGAAACACAGAAATAGCATCGGAATTAAATACATAGGCACAAAGCCGACTCAAGTACAAGAAGACTGGCTTTTCTTACTGTCTATGTTTTGAACCATTCCTGTGACACTAGTTATAGATTACGATGCTTCACTTCAGGTTTACTGTATCCCTCTGACCTTTTTATTGACGATGAAACACAGAAATTGCAGCGGAATTAAATACAAATGGCAAAATGCCGACTGAAGTACAAGAAAACTGACTCTTCTTACTGTCTTTGTTTGAACCACTCCTGTGACACTAGTTATAGCTTTCGATGCTTCGCTTCAGGTTTACTGTATCCCTCTGACCTTCTTATTGACGATGAAACAGAGAAATTGCATCGGAATTAAATACAAAAGGCACAATGCCGTCTCAAGTACAAGAAATCTGACACTTCTTACTGTCTATGCTTTTGAACCAATCCTGTGACACTAGTTATCGATTCCGATACTTCACTTCAGGTTTACTGTATCGCTCTGACCTTCTTATTGACGATGAAACACAGAAATTGCATCGGAATTAAATACAAAAGGCACAATACCGAATTAAGTACAAGAAAACTGACTCTTCTTACAGTCTATGCTTTGAACCATTCCTGTGACACTAGTTATAGAATCCGATGCTTCACTTCAGGTTTACTGTATCCCTCTGACCTTCTTATTGACGATGAAACACGGAAATTGCATCGGAATTAAATACAAAAGGCACAATGCCGACTTAAGTACAAGAAGACTGACTCCTCTTACTGTCTATGCTTTGAACTATTCCTGTGACACTAGTTATAGATTGCGGTGCTTCACTTCAAGTTTACTGTATCCCTCTGACCTTCTTATTGACGATGAAACACAGAAATTGCATCGCTATTAAATACAAAAGGCACAATGCTGAATCAAGTGCAAGAATACTGGCTCTTCCTACTGTCTACGATTTGAACCATTCCTGTGACACTAGTTATAGATTCCGATGCTTCACTTCAGGTTTACTGTATCCCTCTGACGGTCTTATTGACGATGAAACACAGAAATTGCATCGGAATTAAATACATTGGCACAATGCCGACTCAAGTACAAGAAGCCCGGCTCTTCTTACTGTCTATGTTTTGAACCATTCCTGTGACACTAGTTATAGATTCCGATGCTTCACTTCAGGTTTACTGTATCCCTCTGACCCTCTTATTGACGATGAAACACAGAAATTGCATCAGAATTAAATTGAAAAGGCACAATGCCGACTTAAGTACAAGAAAACTGACTCTTATTACTGTCTATGTTTTGAAGCATTCCCGTGACACTAGTTATAGATTCCGATGCTTCACTTCGGATTTACTGTATCCCACTGACCTTCGTATTGACGATGAAACACAGAAATTGCATCGGAATTAAAAACAAAAGCACAATGCCGACTTAAATACAAGAAAACTGTCTCTTCTTACTGTCTATGTCTTGAACCATTCCTGTGACCCTAGTTATAGATTCCAAAGCTTCACTTCAGGTTTACAGTATCCCACTGACCTTCTTATTGACGATGAAACACAGAAATCGCATCAAAATTAAATACAAAAGGCACAATGCCGACTTAAGCGCAAGAAGATTGGCTCTTCTTACAGTCTATGTTTTGAACCATTCCTGTGACACTAGTTATAGATTCCGATGCATCACTTCAGGTTTACTGTATCCCTCTGACCTTCTTATTGACGATAAAACATAGAAATTGCATGGGAATTAAATAGAAAAGGCACAATGCCGACTTAAGTACATGAAAACTGATTCTTCTTACTATCTATGATTTGAACCATTCCTGTGACACTAGTTATAGATTTCGATGCTTCAATTCAGGTTTACTGTATCCCTCTGACCTTCGTATTGACGATGAAACAGAGATATTGCTTCGGAATTAAATACAAAAGAACAATGCCGACCTAAGTACAAGAAAACTGACTCTTCTCACTGTCTATGTTTTGAACCATTCCTGTGACAATAGTTATAGATTCCGATGCTTCATTTCAGGTTTACTGTATCCCTCTGACCGTCTTATTGACGATGAAACACAGAAATTGTATCGGAATTAAATACAAAAAGCATAATGCCGACTTAAGTACAAGGAAACGGACTCTTCTTACTGACTATGTTTTGAACCATTCCTGTGACACTAGTTATAGATTCCGATGCTTCACTTCAGGTTTACGGTATCCCTCTGACCTTCTTATTGACGATGAAACACAGAAATTGCATCGGAATTAAATACAGAAATCACAATGCCGACTCTAGTACCAGAAGACTGGCTCTTCTTACTGTCTATGCTTTGAACCATTCCTGTGACACTAGTTAGAGACTCCGATGCTAGACTTCAGGTTTACTGTAAACCTCTGACCTCCTTATTGGCGATGAAACACAGAAATTGAATCAGAATTAAATAGAAAAGGCAATGTGCTGACTTAAGTTCAATAAGACTGACTCTTCTTACTGACTATGCTTTGAACATATCCTGTGAGACCAGTTTTAGATTCCGATGCTTCACTATATGCTTACTGTATCCCTTGGACATTCTTATTGACGATGAAACACTAAAATTGCATCGGAATTAAATACAAAAGGCACAATGCCGACTCAAGTACAAGAAGACTGGCTCTTCTTACTGTCATTGTTTTGAACCGTTCCTGTA
This sequence comes from Schistocerca piceifrons, assembly GCF_021461385.2. Lineage (NCBI taxonomy): Eukaryota > Metazoa > Arthropoda > Insecta > Orthoptera > Acrididae > Schistocerca > Schistocerca piceifrons. Next base: position 196,051 of record NW_025727810.1, on the reverse strand, counting down.
GCACTAGTTATGGATTTCGATGCTTCACTTCATTTTTTCTGTATCCCTCTGACCTTCTTACTGACGATGAAACACAGAAATTCCATCGGAATTAAATACAAAAGGCACAATGCCAACTTCAGTACAGGAAATCTGACACTTCTTACTGTCTATGTTTTTAACCATTCCTGTGACACTAGTTATCGATTCCGATGCTTCACTTCAGCTTTACTGAATCGCTCTGGCCTTCTTATTGACGATGAAACACAGAAATGGCATCGGAATTAAATAAAAAAGGCACAATGCCGAATTAAGTACAAGAAAACGACTCTTCTTACAGTCTATGTTTTGAACCATTCCTGTGACACTAGTTATAGATTCCGATGCTTCACTTCAGGTTTACTGTATACCTCTGACCTTATTAATGACGATGAGAAACAGAAACTGCATCGGAATTGAATACAAAAGCACAATGCCGACTTAAGTAGAAGAAGACTGACTTTTCTTACTGTCTACGTTTTGAACTATTCCTGTGGCACTAGTTATAGATTCCGATGCTTCACTTCAGGTTTACTGTATCCCTCTGACCTTCTTATTGACGATTAAACACAGAAATTGCATCGGAATTAAATACATTGGCACAATGCCGACTCAAGTACAAGAAGACTGGCTCTCCTTACTGGCTATGCTTTGAACCATTCCTGTGACATTATATATAGATTCCGATGCTTCACTTCCGGTTTACTGTATCCCTCTGACCTTCTTATTGACGATGAAATACGGATATTGCATCGGAATGAAATACAAAATGCACAATGCCGAGTTAAGTACAAGAAGACTGACTCTTCTTACTGTCTGTGCTTTGAACTATTCCTGTGACACTAGTTATAGATTCCGATGCTTCACTTAAAGTTTACTGTATCCCTCTGACCTTCTTATTGACGATGAAACACAGAAATTGCATCGGTATTAAATACAAAAGGCACAATGCTGAATCAAGTGCAAGATTACTGGCTCTTCCTACTGTCTATGTTTTGAACCATTCCTGTGACACTAGTTATAGATTCCGATGCTTCACTTCAGGTTTACTGTATCCCTCTGACCGTCTTATTGACGAAGAAACACAGAAATTGCATCGGAATTAAATACATTGGCACAATGCCGACTCAAGTACAAGAAGATTGGCTCTTCTTACTGTCTGTGGTTTGAACCATTCCTGTGACACTAGTTATAGATTCCGATGCTTCACTTCAGGTTTACTGTATCCCTCTGACCTTCGTATAGACGATGAAACACAGAAATTGCGTCAGAATTAAATAGAAAAGGCACAATGCCGACTTAAGTACAAGAAAACTCACTCTTCTTACTGTCTATGTTTTGACCCATTCCCGTGACACTAGTTATAGATTCCGATGCTTCTCTTCAGGTTTACTGTATCCCTCTGACCTTCTTATTGGCGATGAAACACAGAAATTGCATCGGAACTAAATACAAAAGCTCAATGCCGACTTAAGTACAAGAAAACTGTCTCTTCTTACTGTCTATGTCTTGAACCATTCCTGTGACTCTAGTTACAGATTCCAAAGCTTCACTCCAGGTTTACAGTATCCCACTGACCTTCTTATTGACGATGAAACACAGAAATCGCATCAGAATTAAATTCAAAAGGCACAATGCCGACTTAAGTGCAAGAAGACTGGCTTTCCTTACAGTCAAGGATTGGAGCATTCCTGTGACACTAGTTATAGATTCCGATGCTTCACTTCAGGTTTACTGTATCCCTCTGACCTTCTTATTGACAATAAAGCATCGAAATTGCATGCGAATTAAATAGAAAAGGCACAATGCCGACTTAAGTAAAAGAAAACTGACTCTTCTTACTGTCTATGTTTTGAACCATTCCTGTGACACTAGTTATAGATTCCGATGCTTCACTTCAGGTTTACTGTATCCCTCTGACCTTCTTATTGACGATGAAACACTGAAATTGCATCGGAATTAAATACAAAAGGCACAATGCCGACTCAAGTACAAGAAGACTGGCTCTTCTTACTGTATATGTTTTGAAACCTTCCTGTGAGACCGGTTTTAGATTCCGATGCTTCAGGTTTACTGTATCCCTTGGATCTTCTTATTGACGACGAAACACAGAAATTGCATCGGAATTACATAGAAAAGGAACAATGCCAACGTATGTACAAGAAAACTGACTCTTCTTACTGTCACTGTTTTGAACCATTCCTGTAGCACTAGTTATAGATTTCGATGCTTGACTTTAGGTTTTCTGTATCCCTCTGACCATCTTATTGACGATGAAACACAGAAATTCCATCGGAATTAAATACAAAAGGCACAATGCCAACTTCAGTACAAGAAATCTGACACTTCTTACTGTCTATGTTTTGAACGATTCCTGTGACACTAGTTATCGATTCCGATGCTTCACTTCATGTTTACTGAATCGCTCTGGCCGTCTTATTGACGATGAAACACAGAAATTGCATCGGAATTAAATAGAAAAGGCACAATGCCGAATTAAGTACAAGAAAACGGCTCTACTTCCTGTCTATAATTTGAACCATTCCTGTGACACTAGTTATAGATTCCGATGCTTCACTTCAGGTTTACTGTATATCTCTGACCTTATTATTGACGATGAGAAGCAGAAATTGCATCGGAATTAAATACAAAAGCACAATGCCGACTTAAGTACAAGACGACTGACTCTTCTTACTGTCTACGTTTTGAACTACTCCTGTGACACTTGTTATAGATTCCGATGCTTCACTTCAGGTTTACTGTACCCCTCTGACCTTCTTATTGACGATGAAACACAGAAATTGCATCAGAATTAAATACAAAAGCACAATGCCGACTTAAGTACAAGACAACTAACTCTGCCTACTGTCTATGTTTTGAACCATTCCTGTGACACTAGTTATAGATTCCGATGCTTCACTTCGGGTTTACTGTATCCCACTGACCTTCTTAATGACGATGAAACACAGAATTTGCATCGGAATTAAATATATAGACACAATGCCGACTTAAGTACAAGAAGACTGGCTGTTCTTACTGTCTATGTTTTGAACCATTCCTGTGACACTAGTTAAAGATTCCGATGCTTCACTTCGGGTTTACCGTGTCCCTCTGACCTTCTTATTGACGATGAAACACAGAAATTGAATCGGAATTAAATAGAAAAGGCACAATGCCGACTTAAGTTCAAGAAAACTGACTCCTCTTACTGTCTATGTTTAGAACCATTCCTGTGACACTAGTTATAGATTCCGATGCTTCACTTCAGGTTTACTGTTTGCCTCTACCCCCTTATTATTGATGATGAAACACAGAATTTGCATCAGAATTAAATACAAAAGGAACAATATCGACATAAGTACAAGAAAACTGACTCTTCTTACTGCCAATGTTTTGAACCATTCCAGTGACATTAGTTATAGATTCCGATGCTTCACTTCAGGTTCACTGTATCCCTTGGTCCTTCTTATTGCCGATGAAACACAGAAATTCCATCGGAATTAAATACAAAAGGCACAATGCCGACTTAAGTAGAAGAAAACTGACTCCTCTTACTGTCTGTGTTTTGAACCATTCCTGTGACACTAGTTATAGATTCCGATGCTTCACTTCAGGTTTACTGTATGCCTCTACCCCCTTATTATTGATGATGAAACACAGAATTTGCATCAGAATTAAATACAAAAGGCACAATATCGACATAAGTACAAGAAAGCTGACTGTTCTTACTGCCTATGTTTTGACCCATTCCTGTGCCACTAGTTATAGATCTGATGCATCACTTCAGGTTTACCGTATCCCTCTGACCTTCTTATTGCCGATGAAACACAGAAATTGCATCGGAATTAAATACAAAAGGCACAATGCCGACTTAAATACAAGAAAACTGACTCTTCTTACTGTCTATGTTTTGAACTATTCCTGCGACACTAGTTATGGATTCCGGTGCTTCACTTCAGGTTTACAGTATCCCTCTGAGCTTCTTATTGACGATGAAACACAGAAATAGCATCGGAATTAAATACAAAAGGAACAATGCCGACTCAAGTACAACAAGACTGGCTCTTCTTACTGTCTGTGGTTTGAAACTTTTCTGTGAGACCGGTTTTAGATTCCAATGCTTCACTTCAGGTTTACTGTGTCCCTTGGATCTTCTTATTGACGACGAAACACAGAAATTGCATCGGGATTAAATAGAAAAGGCACAATATCGACGTAAGTACTAGAAAACTGACTCTTCTTAGTGTCTATGTATTGAACCATTCCTGTGACACTAGTTACACATTCCGATGCTTCACTTCAGGTTTACTGTATCCCTCTGACCTGCTTATTGACGATGAAACACAGAAATTGCAGCGGAATTAAATACAAAAGGCAAAAAGCAGACTTAAGTACAAGAAAACTGAATCTTCTTACTGTCTTTGTTTTGAACCATTCCTGTGATACTAGTTATAGATTTCGATGCTTCACTTCAGGTTTACTGTATCCCTCTGCCCTTCTTATTGACGATGAAACTCAGAAATTGCATCGGAATGAAATACAAAAGGCACAACGCCTACTTAAGTACTAGAAATCTGACTCTTCTTACTGTCTATGTTTTGAACCATTCCTGTGACACTAGTTATCGATTCCGATGCTTCACTTCAGGTTTACTGTATCGCTCTGACCTACTTATTGACGATGAAACACAGAAATTGCATCGGAATTAAATACAAAAGGCACAATGCCGAATTAAGTACAAGAAAACTGACTCTTCTTACTGTCTATGTTTTAAACTATTCCTGTGACACTAGTTATAGATTCCGAAGCTTCACTTCAGGTTTATTGTATCCCTCTGACCTTCTTATTGACGATAAAACACAGAAATTGCATCGGAATTAAATACAAAAGGAACAAGGCCGACTCTAGTACAAGAAGTCTGGCTCTTCTTACTGTCTATGGTGTGAAACTTTCCTGTGAGACCGGTTTTAGATTCCAATGCTTCACTTCAGGTTTACTGTATCCCTTGGATCTTCTTATTGACGACGAAACACAGAAATTGCATCGGAATTAAATAGAAAAGGCACAATGCCGACTTAAGTACTAGAAAACTGACTCTTCTTACTGACTATGTATTGAACCATTCCTGTGACACTAGTTACACCTTCCGATGCTTCACTTCAGGTTTACTGTATCCCTCTGACCTTCTTATTGACGATGAAACACAGAAATTGCAGCGGAATTAAATACAAAAGGCAAATAGCAGACTTAAGTACAAGAAAACTGAATCTTCTTACTGTCTTTGTTTTGAATCATTCCTGTGATACTAGTTATAGATTTAGATGCTTCACTTCCGGTTTACTGTATCCCTCTCACCTTCTTATTGACGATGAAACACAGAAATTGCATCGGAATTAAATACAAAAGGCACTATGCTGACTTAAGTACAAGAAATCTGACTCTTCTTACTGTCTATGTTTTGAACCATTCCTCTGACACTAGTTATAGATTTCGATGCTTCACTTCAGGTTTACAGTATCCCTCTGACCTTCTTATTGACGATGAAACACAGAACTTGCATCGGAATTAAACACAAATGGCACAATGCCGACTCAAGTACAAGAAGACTGTCTCTTCTTACTGTCTATGTTTGAACCATTCCTGTGACACTAGTTATAGATTCCGATGCTTCACTTCGGGTTTACCGTATCCCTTGGACCTTCTTATTGACGATGCAACACGAAAATTGCATCGGTATTAAATATAAAAGTCACATTGCCGACTGAAGTACAAGAAGACTGACACGTCTTACTGTCTATGTTTTGAAACATTCCTGTGACACTAGTTATAGATCGCGATGCTTAACCTCAGGTTTACTGTAACCCTCTGACCTTCTTATTGACGTTGAAACACAGAAATTGCATCGGAATTAAAGAGATAAGGCACAATGTCGACTTAAGTACAAGCAAACTGACTCTTCTTACTGTCTTTGTTTGAACCATTCCTGTGACACTAGTTATAGATTCCGATGCTTCACTCCAGATTTACTGTATCCCTCGGACCTTCTTATTGACGATGAAACACAGAAATTGCATCGGAAATAAATACAAAAGGCACAACGCCGACTCAAGTACAAGAAGACTGACTCTTCTTACTGACTATATTTTGAACAATTCCTGTGAGACCAGTTTTAGATTCCGATGCATCACTATATGTTTACTGTATCCCTTGGTCCTTCTTATTGACGATTAAACACAGAAATTGCATCGGAATTAAATACAAAATGCACAATGCCGACTTAAGTACAAGATGACTGACACTTCTTACTGACTATGCTTTGAACTTTTCCTGTTTGACCAGTTTTAGATTCCGATGCTTCACTATATGTTTACTGTATCCCTCAGACCTTCTTATTGACGATGAAACACAGAAATTGCATCAGAATTAAATACAAAAGGCACAATGCTGACCTAAGTACAAGAAGACTGACTCTTCCTACTGACTATGATTTCAACATCTTCTGTGCGACCAGTTTCAGATTCCGATGCTTCACTATATGTTTACTGTATCCCTTGGACCTTCTTATTGACGATGAAACACAGAAATTGCATCGGAATGAATTAGAAAAGGCACAATGCAGACTTAAGTACAAGAAAACTGACTCTTCTTACTGTGTATGCTTTGAACCATTCCTGTGACACTAGTTATAGATTCCGATGCTCCAGTTTCGGTACACTGTATCTCTCTGACCTTCTTATTGACGATGAAACACAGAAATTGCATCGGATTTAAATACAAAAGGCACAATGCCGACTGAAGTACAAGAAGACTGGCTCTTCTTACAGTCTATGTTTCGAAACTTTCCTGTGAGACTGGTTTTAGATTCCGATGCATTACTTCAGGTTTACTGTATCCCTCTGACCTTCTTAATGACAACGAAACACAGATTTTGCATCATAATTAAATAGAAAAGGCACAATGCCGACTTAAGTACGAGAAAACTGACTCTTCTTACTGACATTGTTTTGAACCATTCCTGTGACACTAGTTACACATTCCGATGCTTCACTTCGGGTTTACTGTATCGCTCTGACCTTCTTATTTACGATGAAACACAGATATTGCATCGGAATTAAATACAAAAGGCACAATGCCGAATTAAGTACATGAAAACTGACTCTTCTTACTGTCTATGTTTTGAGCCATTCCTGTGACACCAGTTAAAGATTCCGATGCTTCACTTCAGGTTTACTGTATCCCTCTGACCTTCTTATTGACGATGAAACACAGAAATTGCTTCGGAAATAAATACAAAAGGCACAATGCCTACTCAAGTACAAGAAGACTGGCTCTTCTTACTGTCTATGTTTTGCACCATTCCTGTGACACTAGTTATAGACTCCGATGCTTCACTTCAGGGTTACTGTATCCCTCTGACCTTCTTATTGACGATGAAACACAGAAATTGTGTCGAAATTAAATACAAACAGCACAATGCCGACCTAAGTACAAGTGAACTGACTCTTCCTACTGTCTATGTTTTGAACCATTCCTGTGACACCAGTTATAGAATCCGATGCTTCACTTTGGGTTCACTGTATCCCACTGACCTTCTTATTGACGATGAAACACAGAAATGTCATCGGAATTAAATACAAACGTCACAATGCCGACTCAAGTACAAGAAGACTTGCTCTTCTTACTGTCTATGCTTTGAACCATTCCTGTGACACTAGTCATAGATTCCGATGCTTCACGTCAGGATTACTGTATCCCTCTGACCTTCTTATTGATGATGAAACACAGAAATTGCATCAGAAATAAATACAAAGGGCACAACGCCGATTTAAGTACAAGAAGACTGACTCTTCTTACTGACTATCTTCTGAATATCTCCTGTGAGACCAGTTTTAGATTCCGATGCATCACTATATGTTTACTGTATCCCTTAGACCTTCTCATTGACGATTAAAGACAGAAATTGCATCGGACTTAAATACAAAATGCACAATGCCGACTTAAGTACAAGAAGACTGACACTTCTTACTGACTATGTTTTGAACATTTCCTCTTTGACCAGTTTTAGATTCCGATGCTTCACTATATGCTTACTGTATCCCTCGGACCTTCTTATTGACGATGAAACACAGAAATTGCATCAGAATTAAATACAAAAGGCACAATGCTGACTTAAGTACAAGAAGACTGACTCTTCCCACTGACTATGATTTCAACATTTCCTGTGCGACCAGTTTTAGATTCCGATGCTTCACTATATGTTTACTGTATCCCTTGGACCTTCTTATTGACGATGAAACACAGAAATTGCATCAGAATGAAATAGGAAATGCATAATGCCGACTTAAGTACAAGAAAACTGACACTTCTTACTGTCTATGTATTGAAGCATTCCAGTGACACTAGTTTTAGATTCCGATGCTTCACTTCAGGTTTACTGTATCCCTCTGACCTTCTTATTTACGATGAAACCCAGAAATTGCATCGGAATTAAATACAAAAGCACAATGCCGACTTAAGTACAAGAAGACTGGCTCTTCTTACTGTCTATGTTTTGAACCATTCCTGTGACACTAGTTATAGATTCCGATGCTTCACTTCGGGTTTACTGTATCCCACTGACCTTCTTAATGACAATGAAACACAGAATTAGCATCGGAATTAAATACATAGGCACAATGCCGACTTAAGTACAAGAAGACTGGCTCTTCTTACTGTCTATGTTTTGAACCATTCCAGTGACACTAGTTATGGATTCCGATGCTTCACTTCGAATTTACCGTGTCCCTCAGACCTTCTTATTGACGATGAAACACAGAAATTGTATCGGAATTAAATAGAAAAGGCACAATGACGACTTAAGTTCAAGAAAACTGACTCTTCTTACTGTCTATGTTTTGACCCATTCCCGTGACACTAGTCATAGATTCCGATGCTTCACTTCAGGTTCACTGTATCCCTCTGACCTTCTTATTGACGATGAAACACATAAATTGCATCGGAATTAAATACAAAAAGCACAATGCTGACTTAAGTACAAGAAAACTATCTCTTCTTACTCACTATGTTTGAACCTTTCCTGTGAGACCAGTTTCAGATTCCGATGCTTCACTTCCGGTTTACTGTATCGCTTGGACCTTCTTATTGACGATGAAACACAGAAACTGCAACGGAATTAAATACAAAACGCACAATGCCGACTTAAGTACAAGAAGACTGGCTCTTCTTACTGACTATGTTTTGAACATTTCCTGTGAGGCTAGTTTCAGATTCTGAAGCTTCACTATGTGTTTTCTGAATCCCTTGGACCTTCTTATTGACGTTGAAACACAGAAATTGCATCGGAATTAAATACAAAAGGCACAACGCCGACTTCTTACTGTTTATCTTTTTAACCATTCCTGTGACACTAGTTATAGATTCCGATGCTTCACTTCAGGTTTACTGTATCCCTCTGACCTTCTTAATGACGATGAAACACAGAAATAGCATCGGAATTAATTCCAAAGGCACAATGCCGACTTAAGTACAAGAAAACTGACTCTTCTTACTGTCTATGATTTTAACCATTCGTGTGACACTAGATATAGATTCCGATGCTTCACTTCAGGTTCACTGTATCCCTTATTCCTTCTTATTGCCGATCAATCACAGAAATTTCATCGGAATTAAATACAAAAGGCACAATGCCGACTTCAGTACAAGAAAACTGACACCTCTTACTGTCTATGTTTTGAACCATTCCTGTGACACTAGTTATAGATTCCGATGCTTCACTTCAGGTTTACTGTATGCCTCTGACCTTCTTATTGATGATTAAACACAGAATTTGCATCGGAATTAAATACAAAAGGCACAATGCCGACATAAGTACAAGAAAACTGACTCTTCTTACTGCCTATGTTTTGACCCATTCCTGTGCCACTAGTTATAGATCCGATGCATCACTTCAGGTTTTCCGTATCCCTCTGGCCTTCTTATTGCCGATGAAACACAGAAACTGTATCGGAATTAAATAAAATAAGCACAATGCCGACTTAAGTACAAGAAAACTGACTGTTCTTACTGTCTATGTTTTGAACTATTCCTGTGACACTAGTTATAGATTCCGATGCCTCACTTCAGATTTACTGTATCCCTCTGGCCTTCTTATTGACGATGAAACACAGAAATTGCATCGGAAATAAATACAAAAGGCACAACGCCGACTCAAGTACAAGAAGACTGACTCCTCTTACTGACTATCTTTTGAACATTTCCTGTGAGACCAGTTTTAGATTCCGATGCATCACTATAAGTTTACTGTATCCCTTAGACCTTGTTATTGACGATTAAACACAGAAATTGCATCGGAATTAAATACAAAATGCACAATGCCGACTTATGTACAAGAAGACTGACACTTCTTACTGACTATGCTTTGAACATTTCCTGTTTGACCAGTTTTAGATTCCGATGCTTCACTATATGTTTACTGTATCCCTCGGACCTTCTTATTTACGATGAAACAAAGACATTGCATCAGAATTAAATACAAAAGGCACAACGCCGACTCAAGTACAAGAAAACTGACTCTTCTTACTGTGTATGTTTTGAACCAATCCTGTGACACTAGTTATAGATTCCGATGCTCCAGTTTCGGTAAACTGTATCTCTCTGACCTTCTTATTGACGATGAAACACAGAAATTGCATCGGAATTAAATACAAAAGGCACAATGCCGACTCAAGTACAAGAAGACTGGCTCTTCTTACTGTCTATGATTTGAAACTTTCCTGTGAGACTGGTTTTAGATTCCGATGCATCACTTCAGGTTTACTGTATCCCTCTGACCTTCTTATTGACGACGAAACACAGAATTTGCATCATAATTAAATAGAAAAGGCACAATGCCTACTTAAGTACGAGAAAACTGACTTCTTACTGTCAATGTTTTGACCATTCCTGTGACACTAGTTATACATTCAGATGCTTCACTTCAGGTTTACTGTATCGCTCTGACCTTCTTATTTACGATGAAACACAGATATTGCATTGGAATTAAATACAAAAGGCACAATGCCGAATTAAGTACATGAAAACTGACTCCCCTTACTGTCTATGTTTTGAGCTATTCCTGTGACACCAGTTAAAGATTCCGATGCTTCACTTCAGGTTTACTGTATCCCTCTGACCTTCTTATTGACGATGAAACACAGAAATTGCATCGGAATTAAATACAAAAGGCACAATGCCGACTCAAGTACAAGAAGACTGGCTCTTCTTACTGTCTATGTTTTGCACCATTACTGTGACACTAGTTATAGACTCCGGTGCTTCACTTCAGGGTTACTGTATCCGTCTGACCTTCTTATTGACGATGAAACACAGAAATTGTGTCGAAATTAAATACAAACAGCACAATGCCGACCTAAGTACAAGAGAACTGACTCTTCCAACTGTCTATGTTTCGAACCATCCCTGTGACACCAGTTATAGAATCCGATGCATCACTTCAGGTTCACTGTATCCCACTGACCTTCTTATTGACGATGAAACACAGAAATGGCATCGGAATTAAATACAAACGTCACAATGCCGACTCAAGTACAAGAAGACTTGCTCTTCTTACTGTCTATGCTTTGAACCATTCCTGTAACACTAGTCATAGATTTCGATGCTTTATGTCAGGATTACTGTATCCCTCCGGCCTTCTTATTGATGATGAAACACAGAAATTGAATCAGAAATAAATACAAAAGGCACAATGCTGACTGAAGTACAAGAAGACTGACTCTTCCTACTGACTGTGATTTCAACATTTCCTGTGCGACCAGTTTTAGATTCCGATGCATCACTATATGTTTACTGTATCCCTTGGACCTTCTTATTGACGATGAAACACAGAAATTGCATCAGAATTAAATAGAAAATGCATAATGCCGACTTAAGTACAAGAAAACTGACTCTTCTTACTGTCTATGTATTGAAGCATTCCAGTGACACTAGTTTTAGATTCCGATGCTTCACTTCAGGTTTACTGTATCCCTCTGACCTTCTTATTGACGATGAAACCCAGAAATTGCATCGGAATTAAATACAAAAGCACAATGCCGACCTAAGTACAAGACAACTGACTCTTCCTACTGTCTATGTTTTGAACCATTCCTGTGACACTAGTTATAGATTCCGATGCTTCACTTCGGGTTTACTGTATCCTACTGACCTTCTTAATGACGATGAAACACAGAATTTGCATCGGAATTAAATACATAGGCACAATGCCGACTTAAGTATTTGAAGACTGGCTCTTCTTACTCTCTATGTTTTGAACCATTCCTGTGACACTAGTTATAGATTCCGATGCTTCACTTCGGGTTTACCGTGTCCCTCTGACCTTCTTATTGACGATGAAACACAGAAATTGTATCGGAATTAAATAGAAAAGGCACAATGCCGACTTAAGTTCAAGAAAACTGACTCTTCTTACTGTCTATGTTTTGACCCATTCCCGTGACACTAGTTATTGATTCCGATGCTTCACTTCAGGTTTACTGTATCCCTTTGACCCTCTTATTCACGATGAAACACTGAAATTGCATCGGAATTAAATACAAAAGGCACAATGCCGACTTAAGTACAAGAAGACTGACTCTTATTACTGTCTATGTTTTGAACCATTCCTGTAACGCTAGTTATAGATTCCGATGCTTCACTTCAGGTTCACTGTATCCCTCTGACCTTCTTATTGACGATGAAACACAGAAATTGCATCGGAAATAAATACAAAAGGCACAATGCTGACTTAAGTACAAGAAAACTAACTCTTCTTACTGTCTATGTTTTGAACCTTTCCTGTGAGACCAGTTTCAGATTCCGATGCTTCACTTCCGGTTTACTGTATAGCTTGGACCTTCTTATTGACGATGAAACACAGAAATTGCAACGGAATTAAATACAAAAGGCACAATGCCGACTTAAGTACAAGAAGACTGACTCTTCTTACTGACTATGCTTTGAACATTTCCTGTGAGGCCAGTTTTCGATTCTGAAGCTTCACTATGTGTTTTCTGAATCCCTTGGACCTTCTTATTGACGTTGAAACACAGAAATTGCATCGGAATTAAATACAAAAGGCACAACGCCGACTTAAATACAAGAAAACTGACTCTTCTTACTGCCTATGTTTTGACCCATTCCTGTGCCACTATTTATAGATCCGATGCATCACTTCAGGTTTACCGTATCACTCTTACCTTCTTATTGCCGATGAAACACAGAAATTGCATCGGAATTAAATACAAAAGGCACAATTCCGACTTAAGTACAAGAAAACTGACTCTTCTTACTGTCTATGTTTTGAACCATTCCTGTGACACTAGTTATAGATTCCGATGCTTCACTTCAGGTTTACTGTATCCCTCTGGCCTTCCTATTGACGATGAAACACAGAAATTGAATCAGAATTAAATTGAAAAGGCACAATGCTGACTTAAGTACAAGTAAACTAACTCTTCTTAATGCCTATGTTTTGAACATTTCCTGTGTAACCAGTTTTAGATTCTGATGCTACACTATGTGTTTACTGTATCCCTTGGACCTTCTTATTGACGTTGAAACACAGAAATTGCATCGGAATTAAATACAAAAATGCACAACGCCGACTTAAGTGCAAGAAAACTGACTCTTCTTACTGTCTATGATTTCAACACTTCCTGTGAGACCAGTTTAATTTTCCGATGCTTCACTATATGTTTACTGTATCCCTTGGACGTTCTTATTGACGATGAAACACAGAAATAGCATCGGAATTAAATACAAAAGGCAAAATGCGGACTTAAGTACAAGAAATCTGACTCTTCTTACTGTCTATGTTTTGAACCATTCCTTTGACACTAGTTATAGATTCCGATGCTTTACTTCAGGTTTACATTATCCCTCTGTCCTTCTTATTGACGATGAAACACAGAAATTGCATCGGAATTAAATACAAAAGGAACAATGCCGACTCAAGTACAACAAGACTGGCTCTTCTTACTGTCTGTGGTTTGAAACTTTCCTGTGAGACCGGTTTTAGATTCCAATGCTTCACTTCAGGTTTACTGTATCCCTTGGATCTTCTTATTGACGACGAAACACAGAAATTGCATCGGAATTAAGTAGAAAAGGCACAATATCGACTAAGTACTAGAAAACTGACTCTTCTTACTGTCTATGTATTGAACCACTCCTGTGACACTAGTTTACACATTCCGATGCTTCACTTCAGGTTTACTGTGTCCCTCTGACCTTCTTATTGACGATGAAACACAGAAATTGCAGCGGAATTAAATACAAAAGGCACAATGCCGACTTAAGTACAAGAAAACTGACTCTTCTTACTGTTCATGCTTTTAACCATTCCTGTGACACTAGTTATAGGTTCCGATGCTTCACTTCAGGTTTACTGTATCCTCTGACCTTCTTAATGACGATGAAACACAGAAATTGCATCGGAATTAATTTCAAAGGCACAATGGCGACTTAAGTACAAGAAAACTGACTCTTCTTACTGTCTATGTTTTGAAACCATTCCTGTTACACTAGTTATGGATTCCGATGCTTCACTTCAGGTTCACTGTATCCCTTGGTCCTTCTTACTGCCGACGAAACACAGAAATTCCATCGGAATTAAATACAAAAGGCACAATGCCGACTTCAGTACAAGAAAACTGACACCTCTTACTGTCTATGATTTGAACCATTCCTGTGACACTAGTTATAGATTCCGATGCTTCACTTCAGGTTTACTGTATGACTCTGACCTTCTTATTGATGATGAAACACAGAATTTGCATCGGAATTGAATACAAAAGGCACAATGCCGACATAAGTACAAGAAAACTGACTCTTCTTACTGCCTATGTTTTGACCCATTCCTGTGCCACTAGTTATAGATCCGATGCATCACTTCAGGTTTACCGTAGACCTCTGACCTTCTTATTGCCGATGAAACACAGAAATTGCATCGGAATTAAATACAAAAGGCACAATGCCGACTTAAGTACAAGAAAACTGACACTTCTTACTGTCTATGTTTTGAACTATTCCTGTGACACTAGTTATAGATACCGATGCTTCACTTCAGGTTTACTGTATCCCTCTGGCCTTCCTATTGCGATGAAACACAGAAATTGAATCAGAATTAAATAGAAAAGGCACAATGCTGACTTAAGTACAAGTAAACTAACTCTTCTTAATGACTATGTTTTTAACATTTCCTGTGTAACCAGTTTTAGATTCTGATGCTACACTATGTGTTTACTGTATCCCTTGGACCTTCTTAATGACGTTGAAACACAGAAATTGCATCGGAATTAAATACAAAAGGCACAACGCCGACTTAAGTGCAAGAAAACTGACTCTTCTTACTGTCTATGATTTCAACATTTCCTGTGAGACCAGTTTAGTTTCCGATGCTTCACTATATGTTTACTGTATCCCTCTGACCTTCTTATTGACGATGAAACTCAGAAATTGCATCGGAATTAAATACAAAAGGCACAATGCCTACTTAAGTACTAGAAAAATGACTCTTCTTACCGTCAATGTTTTGAACCATTCCTGTGACACTAGTTATCGATTCCGATGCTTCACTTCAGGTTTACTGTATCGCTCTGACCTTCTTATTGACGATGAAACACAGAAATTGCATCGGAATTAAATACAAAAGGCACAATGATGAATTAAGTACAAGAAAACTGACTCTTCTTACTGTCTATGTTTTAAACTATTCCTGTGACACTAGTTATAGATTCCGAAGCTACACTTCAGGTTTATTGTATCCCTCTGACCTTCTTATTGACGATGAAACACAGAAATTGCATCGAAATTAATTACAAAAGGCATAATGCCGAATTGAGTTCAAGAGGACTGGCTCTTCTTACTGTCTATGTTTTGAACCTTTCCTGTGAGACCGGTTTTAGATTCCGATGCTTCACTTCAGGTTTACTGTATCCCTTGGACCTTCTTATTGACGGCGAAACACAGAAATTGCATCGGAATTAAAGAGAAAAGGCACAATGTCGACTTAATTACAAGAAAACTGACTCTTCTTACTGTCTTTGTTTGAACCATTCCTGTGACACTAGTTATAGATTCCGATGCTTCACTTCCGATTTACTGTATCCCTCTGACCTTCTTATTGACGATGAAACACAGAAATTGCATCGGAAAGAAATACCAAAGGCACAATGCCGACTGAAGTACAAGAAGAGTGGCTCTTCTTACTGTCTATGTTTTGAAACTTTCCTGTGAGACTGGTTTTGGATTCCGATGCATCACTTCAGGTTTACTGTATCCCTCTGACCTTCTTATTGACGACGAAACACAGAATTTGCATCATAATTAAATAGAAAAGACACAATGCCGACTTAAGTACGAGAAAACTGACTCTTCTTACTGTCTATGTTTTGAACCATTCCTGTGACACTAGTTACACATTCCGATGCTTCACTTCAGGTGTCCTTTTTCCCTCTGACCTTCTTATTGACGACGAAACACAGAATTTGCAGCGGAATTAAATACAACAGGCAAAATGCCGACTTAAGTACAAGAAAACTGACTCTTCTTACTGTCTTTGTTTTGAACCATTCCTGTGACACTAGTTATAGACTTCGATGCTACACTTCAGGTTTACTGTATCCCTCTTACCCTCTTATTGACGATGAAACACAGAAATTGCATCGGAATTAAATACAAAGGCACAATGCCGACTTAAGTACAAGAAATCTGACTCTTCTTACTGTCTATGCTTTTGAACAATTCCTGTGACACTAGTTATCGATTCCGAAGTTTCACTTCAGGTTTACTGTATCGCTCTGACCTTCTTATTTACGATGAAACACAGATATTGCATCGCAATTAAATACAAAAGGCACAATGCCGAATTAAGTACATGAAAACTGACTCTTCTTACTGTCTATGTTTTGAGCCATTCCTGTGACACCAGTTAAAGATTCCGATGCTTCACTTCAGGTTTACTGTATCCCTCTGACCTTCTTATTGACGATGAAACACAGAAATTGCATCGGAATTAAATACAAAATGCACAATGCCGACTTAAGTACAAGAAGACTGACACTTCTTACTGACTATGCTTTGAACATTTCCTGTTTGACCAGTTTTAGATTCTGATACTTCACTATATCTTTACTGTATCCCTCGGACCTTCTTATTGACGATGAAACACAGATATTGCATCGCAATTAAATACAAAAGGCACAATGCCGTATGAAGTACATGAAAACTGACTCTTCTTACTGTCTATGTTTTGAGCCATTCCTGTGACACCAGTTAAAGATTCCGATGCTTCACTTCAGGTTTACTGTATCCCTCTGACCTTCTTATTTACGATGAAACACAGATATTGCATCGCAATTAAATACAAAAGGCACAATGCCGAATTAAGTACATGAAAACTGACTCTTCTTACTGTCTATGTTTTGAGCCATTCCTGTGACACCAGTTAAAGATTCCGATGCTTCACTTCAGGTTTACTGTATCCCTCTGACCTTCTTATTGACGATGAAACACAGAAATAGCTTCGGAATTAAATACAAAAGGCACAATGCCGACTCAAGTACAAGAAGACTAGCTCTTCTTACTGTCTATGCTTTGCACCATTCCTGTGACACTAGTTATAGACTCCGATGCTTCACTTCAGGGTTACTGTATCCCTCTGACCTTCTTATTGACGATGAAACACAGAAATTGTGTCGAAATTAAATACAAACAGCACAATGCCGACCTAAGTACAAGAGAACTGACCCTTCCTACTGTCTATGCTTTGTACCATTCCTGTGACACTAGTTATAGAATCAGATGCTTCACTTCGGGTTCACTGTATCCCACTGACCTTCTTATTGACGATGAAACACAGATATAGCATCGGAATGAAATACAAACGTCACAATGCCGACTCATGTACAAGAAGACTGGCTCTTCTTACTGTCTATGCTTTGAACCATTCCTGTGACACTAGTCATAGATTCCGATGCTTCACGTCAGGATTACTGTATCCCTCTGACCTTCTTATTGACGATGAAACACAGAAATAGCATCGGAATTAAATACATAGGCACAATGCCGACTCAAGTACAAGAGGACTGGCTCTTCTTACTGTCTATGTTTTGAACCATTCCTGTGACACTAGTTATAGATTCCGATGCTTCACTTCAGATTTACTGTATCCCTCTGACCTTCTTATTGACGATGAAACACAGAAATTGCATCAGAAATAAATACAAAAGGCACAACGCCGACTTAAGTACAAGAAGACTGACTCTTCTTACTGACTATCTTTTGAACATTTCCTGTGAGACCAGTTTTAGATTCCGATGCATCACTATATGTTTACTGTATCCCTTAGACCTTCTTATTGACGATTAAACACAGAAATTGCATCGGAATTAAATACAAAATGCACAATGCCGACTTAAGTACAAGAAGACTGACACTTCTTACTGACTATGTTTTCAACATTTCCTCTTTGACCAGTTTTAGATTCCGAAGCTTCACTATATGTTTACTGTATCCCTCGGACCTTCTTATTGACGATGAAACACAGAAATTGCATCAGAATTAAATACAAAAGGCACAATGCTGACTTAAGTACAAGAAGACTGACTCTTCCTACTGACTATGATTTCAACATTTCCTTTGCGACCAGTTTTAGATTCCGATGCTTCACTATATGTTTACTGTATCCCTTGGACCTTCTTATTGACGATGAGACACAGAAATAGCATCGGAATTAATTAGAAAAGGCACAATGCAGACTTAAGTACAAGAAAACTGACTCTTCTTACTGTGTACGTTTTGAACCATTCCTGTGACACTAGTTATAGATTCCTATGCTCCAGTTTCGGTACACTGTATCTCTCTGACCTTCTTATCGTCGATGAAACACAGAAATTGCATCGGAATTAAATACAAAAGGCACAATGCCGACTCAAGTACAAGAAGACTGGCTCTTCTTACTGTCTATGTTTTGAAACTTTCCTGTGAGACTGGTTTCAGATTCCGATGCATCACTTCAGGTTTACTGTATCCCTCTGACCTTCTTATTGACGACGAAACACAGAATTTGCATCATAATTAAATAGAAAAGGCACAATGCCGACTTAAGTACGAGAAAACTGACTCTTCTTACTGTCTATGTTTTGAACTATTCCTGTGACACTAGTTACACATTCCGATGCTTCACTTCAGGTGTACTGTTTCCCTCTGACCATCTTATAGACGATGAAATACTGAATTTGCAGCGGAATTAAATACAAAAGGCAAAATGCCGACTTAAGTACAAGAAAACTGACTCTTCTTACTGTCTTTGTTTTGAACCATTCTTGTGACACTAGTTATAGACATCGATGCTACACTTCAGGTTTACTGTATCCCTCTGACCTTCTTATTGACGATGAAACACAGAAATTGCATCGGAATTAAATACAAAGGCACAACGCCGACTTAAGAACAAGAAATCTCACACTTCTTACTGTCTATGCTTTTGAACCATTCCTGTGACACTAGTTATCGATTCCGATGCTTCACTTCAGGTTTACTGTATCGCTTTGACCTTCTTATTTACGATGAAACACAGATATTGCATCGGAATTAAATACAAAAGGTACAATGCCGAATTAAGTACATAAAAACTGACTCTCTTACTGTCTATGTTTTGAGCCATTTCTGTGACACCAGTTAAAGATTCCGTTGCTTCACTTCAGGTTTACTGTATCCCTCTGACCTTTTTATTGACGATGAAACACAGAAATTGCATCGGAATTAGATACAAAATGCACAATGCCGACCCAAGTACAAGAAGTCTGGATCTTCTTACTGTCTATGCTTTGCACCATTCCTGTGACACTAGTTATAGACTCCGATGCTTCACTTCAGGGTTACTGTATACCTCTGACCTTCTTATTGACGATGAAACACAGAAATTGTGTCGAAATTAAATACAAACAGCACAAAGCCGACCTAAGTACAAGAGAACTGACTCTTCCTACTGTCTATGTTTTGAACCATTCCTGTGACACTAGTTATAGAATCCGATGCTTCACTTCGGGTTCACTGTTTCCCACTGACCTTCTTATTGACGATGAAACACAGAAATGGCATCGGAATTAAATACAAAAGGCACAAACCCGACTCAAGTACAAGAAGACTGGCTCTTCTTACTGTCTATGCTTTTGAACCATTCCTGCGACACTAGTTACCGATTACGATGCATCACTTCAGGTTTACTGTATCGCTCTGACCTTCTTATTGACGATGAAACTCAGAAATTGCATCAGAATTAAATACAAAAGGCACATTGCCGAATTAAGTACAAGAAAACTGACTCTTCTTACTGTCTATGCTTTGAACCATTCCTGTGACACTAGTTATAGATTCCGATGCTTCACTTCAAGTTTACTGTATCCCCCTGACCTTTTTATTGACGATGAAACACGGAAATTGCATCGGCATTAAATACAAAAGGCACAATGCCGACTTAAGTACAAGAAGACTGACACTTCTTCCTGTCTATGATTTGAACTATTCCTGTGACACTAGTTATAGATTCCGATGCTTCACTTCAGGTTTACTGTATCCCTCTGACCTTCTTATTGACGATGAAACACAGAAATTGCATCGGTATTAAATACAAAAGGCACAATGCCGAATCAAGTGCAAGAATACTGGCTGTTCCTACTGTCTATGTTTTGAACCATTCCTGTGACACTAGTGTAGATTCCGATGCTTCAATTCAGGTTTACTGTATCCCTCTGACCGTCATATTGACAATGAAACGCAGAAAATGCATCGGAATTAATTACATTGGCACAATGCCGACTCAAGTACAAGAAGACTGACTCTTCTTACTGTCTATGTTTTGAACCATTCCTGTTACACTAGTTATAGATTCCGATGCTTCACTTCAGGTTTACTGTATCCCTCTGACCTTCGTATTAATGATGACACACAGAATTGCATCAGAATTAAATAGAAAAGGCACAGTGCCGACTTAAGTACAAGAAAACTGACTCATATTACTGTCTATGTTTTGAAGCATTCCCGTGACACTAGTTATAGATTCCGATGCTTCACTTCGGGTTTACTGTATCCCACTGACCTTCTTATTGACGATGAAACACAGAAATAGCATCGGAATTAAATACATAGGCACAATGCCGACCTAAGTACAAGAAATCTGACTCTTCTTACTGTCTATGCTTTTGAACCATTCCTGTGACACTAGTTACCGATTCCGATTCATCACTTCAGGTTTACTGTATCGCTCTGACTTTCTTATTGACGATGAAACACAGAAATTGCATCGGAATTAAATACAAAAGGCACATTGCCGAATTAAGTACAAGAAAACTAACTCTTCTTACTGTCTATGCTTCGAACCATTCCTGTGATACTAGTTATAGATTCCGATGCTTCACTTCAGGTTTACTGTATCCCTCTGACCTTCTTATTGACGATGAAACACGGAAATTGCATCGGAATTAAATACAAAATGCACCATGCCGACTGAAGTACAAGAAGACTGACTCTTTTTACTGTCTATGTTTTGAACTATTCCTGTGACACTAGTTATAGATTCCGAAGCTTCACTTCAGGTTTACTGTATCCCTCTGACCTTCTTATTGACGATGAAACACAGAAATTGCATCGGTATTAAATACAAAAGGCACAATGCCGAATCAAGTGCAAGAATACAGGCTCTTCCTACTGTCTATGTTTTGAACCATTCCTGTGACACTAGTTGTAGATTCCGATGCTTCACTTCAGGTTTACTGTATCCCTCTGACCGTCTTATTTACGATGAAACACAGAAATTGCATCGGAATGAATTACATTGGCACAATGCCGACTCAAGTACAAGAAGACTGACTCTTCTTACTGTCTATGTTTTGAACCATTCCTGTGTCACTAGTTATAGATTCCAATGCTTCACTTCAGGTTTACTGTATCGCTCTGACCTTCTTATTGACGATGAAACTCAGAAATTGCATCGGAATTAAATACAAAAGGCTCATTGCCGAATTAAGTACAAGAAAACTGACCCTTCTTACTGTCTATGCTTTGAACCATTCCTGTGACACTAGTTATAGATTCCGATGCTTCACTTCAGGTTTACAGTATCCCACTGACCTTCTTATTTATGATGAAACACAGAAATTGCATCAGAAGTAAATACAAAAGGCACAATGCCGACGTAAGTACAAGAAGACTATCTCTTCTTACAGTCTATGTTTTGAACCATTCCTGTGACACTAGTTATAGATTCCGATGCTTCACTTCAGGTTTACTGTATCCCTCTGACCTTCTAATTGACGATGAAACATAGAAATTGCATGGGAATTAAATAGAAAAGGCACAATGCCGACTTAAGTACATGAAAACTGATTCTACTTACTATCTATGCTTTTAACCATTCCTGTGACATTAGTTATAGATTCCGATGTTTCAATTCAGGTTTACTGTATCCCTCTGACCTTCTTATTGACGATGAAACACAGACATTGCAGCGGAATTAAATACAAAAGGCAAAATGCCGACTTACGTACAAGAAAACTGACTCTTCTTACTGTCATTGTTTTGAACCATTCCTGTAACAGTAGTTATAGATTTCGATGCTTCACTTCAGGTTTACTGTATCCCTCTGACCTTCTTATTGACGATGAAACACAGAAATTGCATCGGAATAAAATACAATAGGCACAATGCCGAATTAAGTACAAGAAAACTGACTCTTATTACTGTCTATGTTTTGAACTATTCCTGTGACACTAGTTATAGATTCTGATGCTTCACTTCAGGTTTACTGTATCCCTTGCACCTTCTTATGGACGATGAAACACAGAAATTGCATCGGAATTAAATACATACGCACAACGCCGACTCAATTACAAGAAGACTGGCTCTTCTTACTGTCTATGTTTTGAACAATTCCTGTGACACTAGTTATAGATTCCGATGCTTCACTGTAGGTTTACTGTCTCCCTCTGACCTTCGTATTGAAGATGAAACACAGAAATTGCATCGGAGTTAAATAGAAAAGGCACAATGCCGACTTAAGTACAAGGAAACTGACTTTTCTTACTCTCTATGCTTTTGACCCATACCCGTGACACTAGTTATAGATTACGATGCTTCACTTCAGGTTTACTGCATCCCTCTGACCTTCTTATTGACGATGAAACACAGAAATTGTATCTGAATTAAATACAAAAGGCAAAATGCCGACTTACGTACAAGAAAACTGACTCTTCTTACTGTCATTGTTTTGAACCATTCCTGTAACACTAGTTATAGATTTCGATGCTTCACTTCAGGTTTACTGTATCCCTCTGACCTTCTTATTGACGATGAAACATAGAAATTGCATGGGAATTAAATAGAAAAGGCACAATGCCGACTTAAGTACAAGAAAACTGACTCTTCTTATTGTCTATGTTCTAAACCATTCATGTGACACTAGTTATAGATTCCGATGCTTCACTTCAGGTTCACTGTATCCCTGTGACCATCGTATTGACGATGAAACTCAGAAATTGCTTCGAAACTAAATAGAAAAGGCACAATGCCGACGTAAGTACAAGAAAACTGACTCTTCTTACTGTCTATGTTATGAACCATTCCTGTGACACTAGTTACACATTCCGATGCTTCACTTCAGGTTTACTGTATCCCTCTGACCTTCTTATTGACGATGAAACACAGACATTGCAGCGGAATTAAATACAAAAGGCAAAATGCCGACTTACGTACAAGAAAACTGACTCTTCTTACTGTCATTGTTTTGATCCATTCCTGTAACACTAGTTATAGATTTCGATGCTTCACTTCAGGTTTACTGTATCCCTCTGACCTTCGTATTGACGATGAAACACAGAAATTCCATCGGAATTAAATACAACAGGCACAATGCCAACTTAAGTACAAGAAATCTGACACTTCTTACTGTCTATGTTTTGGACCATTCCTGTGACACTAGTTGTCGATTCCGATGCTTCACTTCAGGTATACTGTATCGCTCTGACCTTCTTATTGACGATGAAACACAGAAATTGCATCGGAATAAAATTCAAAAGGCACAATGCCGAATTAAGTACAAGAAAACGTCTCTTCTTACTGTCTATGTTTTGAACCATTCCTGTGACACTAGTTATAGATTCGGATGCTTCACTTCAGGTTTACTGTATACCTCTGACCTTATTATTGACGATGAGAAGCAGAAATTGCATCGGAATTAAATACAAAAGCACAATGCCGCTTTAAGTACAAGAAGACTGACTCTTCTTACTGTCTATGTTTTGAACTATTCCTGTGACACTAGTTATAGATTCCGATGCTTCACTTCAGGTTTACTGTATCCCTCTGACCTTCTTATTGACGATGAAACACGGAAATTGCATCGGAATTAAATACAAAATGCACAATGCCGACTGAAGTACAAGAAGACTGACTCTTTTTACTGTCTATGTTTTGAACTATTCCTGTGACACTAGTTCTAGATTCCGAAGCTTCACTTCAGGTTTACTGTATCCCTCTGACCTTCTTATTGACGATGAAACACAGAAATTGCATCGGGATTAAATACAAAAGTCACAATGCCGAATCAAGTGCAAGAATACTGGCTCTTCCTACTGTCCATGTTTTGAACCATTCCTGTGACACTAGTTGTAGATTCCGATGCTTCACTTCATGTTTACTGTATCCCTCTGACTGTCTTATTGACGATGAAACACAGAAATTGCATCGGAATGAATTACATTGGCACAATGCCGACTCAAGTACAAGAAGACTGACTCTTCTTACTGTCTATGCTTTGAACCGTTCCTGTGACACTAGTTATAGATTCCGATGCTTCACTTCAGGTTTACAGTATCCCACTGACCTTCTTATTGATGATGAAACACAGAAATTGCATCAGAATTAAATACAAAAGGCACAATGCCGACATAAGTACAAGAAGACTGGCTCTTCTTACGGTCTATGTTTTGAACCATTCCTGTGACACTAGTTATAGATTCCGATGCTTCACTTCAGGTTTACTGTATCCCTCTGACCTTCTTATTGACGATGAAACACGGAAATTGCATCGGAATTAAATACAAAATGCACAATGCCGACTGAAGTACAAGAAGACTGACTCTTTTTACTGTCTATGTTTTGAACCATTCCTGTGACACTAGTTATAGATTCGGATGCTTCACTTCAGGTTTACTGTATACCTCTGACCTTATTATTGACGATGAGAAGCAGAAATTGCATCGGAATTAAATACAAAAGCACAATGCCGACTTAAGTACAAGAAGACTGACTCTTCTTACTGTCTATGTTTTGAACTATTCCTGTGACATTAGTTATAGATTCCGATGCTTCAATTCAGGTTTACTGTATCCCTCTGACCTTCTTATTGACGATGAAACACAGATATTGCATCGGAATTATATACTAAAGGCTCATTGCCGACGTAAGTTCAAGAAAATTGACTCTTATTACTATTTATGTTCTAAACCATTCATGTGACACTAGTTATAGATTCCGATGCTTCACTTCAGGTTTACTGTATCCCTCTTACCTTCTTATTGACGATGAAACACAGACATTGCAGCGGAATTAAATACAAAAGGCAAAATGCCGACTTACGTACAAGAAAACTGACTCTTCTTACTGTCATTGTTTTGAACAATTCCTGTAACACTAGTTATAGATTTCGATGCTTCACTTCAGGTTTACTGTATCCCTCTGACCTTCTTATTGACGATGAAACACAGAAATTCCATCGGAATAAAATACAAAAGGCACCATGCCAACTTAAGTACAAGAAATCTGACACTTCATACTGTCTTTGTTTTGAACCATTCCTGTGATACTAGTTATAGATTTTGATGCTTCACTTCAGGTTTACTGTATCCCTATGACCTTCTTATTGACGATGAAACACAGAAATTGCATCGGAATTAAATACAAAAGGCACAATGCCGACTTAAGTGCAAGAAATCTGACTCTTCTTACTGTCTATGTTTTGAACCATTCCTGTGACACTAGTTATCGATTCCGATGCTTCACTTCAGGTTTACTGTATCGCTCTGACCTTCTTATTGGCAATGAAACACAGAAATTGCATCGGAATTAAATACAAAAGGCACAATGCCGAATTAAGTACAAGAAGACTGACTCTCCTTACTGACTATGTTTAGAACAAATCCTGTGACACTAGTTATAGATTCGGATGCTTCACTTCAGGTTTACTGTATACCTCTGACCTTATTATTGACGATGAGAAGCAGAAATTGCATCGGAATTAAATACAAAAGCACAATGCCGACTTAAGTACAAGAAGACTGACTCTTCTTACTGTCTATGTTTTGAACTATTCCTGTGACATTAGTTATAGATTCCGATGCTTCACTTCAGGTTTACTGTATCCCTTGCACCTTCTTATGGACGAAGAAACACAGAAATTGCAACGGAATTAAATACATACGCACAACGCCGACTCAATTACAAGAAGACTGGCTCTTCTTACTGTCTATGTTTTGAACAATTCCTGTGACACTAGTTATAGATTCCGATGCTTCACTGTAGGTTTACTGTCTCCCTCTGACCTTCTTATTGAAGATGGAACACAGAAATTGTATCGGAATTAAATACAAAAGGCAAAATGCCGACTTACGTACAAGAAAACTGACTCTTCCTACTGTCATTGTTTTGAACC
Source organism: Schistocerca piceifrons (assembly GCF_021461385.2). Taxonomy (NCBI): domain Eukaryota; kingdom Metazoa; phylum Arthropoda; class Insecta; order Orthoptera; family Acrididae; genus Schistocerca; species Schistocerca piceifrons. The sequence continues at coordinate 169,290 of NW_025727810.1, read as the reverse complement.
ATTCCTGTAACACTAGTTATAGATTTCGATGCTTCACTTCAGGTTTACAGTATCCCTCTGACCTTCTTATTGACGATGAAACATAGAAATTGCATGGGAATTAAATAGAAAAGGCACAATGCCGACTTAAGTGCATGAAAACTGATACTACTTACTATCTATGCTTTGAACCATTCCTGTGACACTAGTTATAGATTCCGATGCTTCAATTCAGGTTTACTGTATCCCTCTGACCTTCTTATTGACGATGAAACACAGATTTTGCATCGGAATTAAATACAAAACGCTTACTGCCGACTTAAGTTCAAGAAAACTGACTCTTCTTATTGTCTATGTTCTAAACCATTCATGTGACACTAGTTATAGATTCCGATGCTTCACTTCAGGTTTACTGTATCCCTGTGCCCTTCGTATTGACGATGAAACACAGAAATTGCTTCGGAATTAAATACAAAAGGCACAATGCCGACGTAAGTACAAGAAAACTGACTCTTCTTTCTGTCTATGTTATGAACCATTCCTGTGACACTAGTTACACATTCCGATGCTCCACTTCAGGTTTACTGTATCCCTCTGACCTTCTTATTGACGATGAAACACAGACATTGCCGCGGAATTAAATACAAAAGGCAAAATGCCGACTTACGTACAAGAAAACAGACTCTTCTTACTGTCATTGTTTTGAACCATTCCTGTAACACTAGTTATAGATTTCGATGCTTCACTTCAGGTTTACTGTATCCCTCTGACCTTCGTATTGACAATGAAACACAGAAATTCCATCGGAATTAAATACAAAAGGCACAATGCCAACTTAAGTACAAGAAATATGACACTTCTTACTGTCTATGTTTTGGACCATTCTTGTGACACTAGTTATCGATTCCGATGCTTCACTTCAGGTTTACTGTATCCCTATGACCTTCTTATTGACGATGAAACACAGAAATTGCATCGGAATTAAATACAAAAGGCACAATGCCGACTTAAGTGCAAGAAATCTGACTCTTCTTACTGTCTATGATTTGAACCATTCCTGTGACACTAGTTATCATTTCCGATGCTTCACTTCAGGTTTACTGTATCGCTCTGACCTTCTTATTGCCAATGAAACACAGAAATTGCATCGGAATTAAATACAAAAGGCACAATGCCGAATTAAGTACAAGAAAACTGACTCTTATTACTGTCTATGATTTGAACTATTCCTGTGACACTAGTTATAGATTCCGATGCTTCACTTCAGGTTTACTGTATCCCTTGCACCTTCTTATGGACGATGAAACACAGAAATTGCAGCGGAATTAAATACATACGCACAACGCCGACTCAATTACAAGAAGACTGGCTCTTCTTACTGTCTATGTTTTGAACAATTCCTGTGACACTAGTTATAGATTAAGATGCTTCACTGTAGGTTTACTGTCTCCCTCTGACCTTCTTATTGAAGATGAAACACAGAAATTGTATCGGAATTAAATACAAAAGGCAAAATGCCGACTTACGTACAAGAAAACTGACTCTTCCTACTGTCATTGTTTTGAACCATTCCTGTAACACTAGTTATAGATTTCGATGCTTCACTTCAGGTTTACAGTATCCCTCTGACCTTCTTATTGACGATGAAACATAGAAATTGCATGGGAATTAATAGAAAAGGCACAATGCCGACTTAAGTGCATGAAAACTGATTCTACTTACTATCTATGCTTTGAACCATTCCTGTGACACTAGTTATAGATTCCGATGCTTCAATTCAGGTTTACTGTATCCCTCTGACCTTCTTATTGACGATGAAACACAGATTTTGCATCGGAATTAAATACAAAACGCTTACTGCCGACTGAAGTTCAAGAAAACTGACTCTTCTTATTGTCTATGTTCTAAACCATTCATGTGACACTAGTTATAGATTCCGATGCTTCACTTCAGGTTTACTGTATCCCTGTGACCTTCGTATTGACGATGAAACACAGAAATTGCTTCGGAATTAAATACAAAAGGCACAATGCCGACGTAAGTACAAGAAAACTGACTCTTCTTACTGTCTATGTTATGAACCATTCCTGTGACACTAGTTACACATTCCGATGGTTCACTTCAGGTTTTCTGTATCCCTCTGACCTTCTTATTGACGATGAAACACAGACATTGCAGCGGAATTAAATACAAAAGGCAAAATGCCGACTTACGTACAAGAAAACTGACTCTTCTTACTGTCATTGTTTTGAACCATTCCTGTAACACTAGTTATAGTTTTCGATGCTTCACTTCAGGTTTGCTGTATCCCTCTGACCATCGTATTGACAATGAAACACAGAAATTCCATCGGAATTAAATACAACAGGCACAATGCCAACTTAAGTACAAGAAATATGACACTTCTTACTGTCTATGTTTTGGACCATTCTTGTGACACTAGTTATCGATTCCGATGCCTCACTTCAGGTTTACTGTATCGCTCTGACCTTCTTATTGACGATGAAACACAGAAATTGCATCGGAATTAAATACAAAAGGCACATGCCGAATTAAGTACAAGAAAACGTCTCTTCTTACTGTCTATGTTTTGAACCATTCCTGTGACACTAGTTATAGATTCCGATGCTTCACTTCAGGTTTACTGTATACCTTTGACCTTATTATTGACGATGAGAAGCAGAAATTGCATCGGAATTAAATACAAAAGCACAATGCCGACTTAAGTACAAGAAGACTGACTCTTTTTACTGTCTATGTTTTGAACTATTACTGTGACACTAGTTATAGATTCCGATGTTTCACTTCAGGTTTACTGTATCCCTCTGACCTTCTTATTGACGATGAAACACAGAAATAGCATCGGAATTAAATACAAAAGGCACAATGCCGAATCAAGTGCAAGAAGACTGGCTCTTCCCACTGCCTATGTTTTGAACCATTCCTGTGACACTTCCTGTGATGCTTCACTTCAGGTTTACTGTATCCCTCTGACCGTCTTATTGACGATGAAACACAGAAATTGCATCGGAATTAAATACATAGGCACAAAGCCGACTCAAGTCCAAGAAGACTGGCTCTTCTTACTGTCTATTTTTTGAACCATTCCTGTGACACTAGTTTTAGATTCCGATGCTTCACTTCAGGTTTACTGTATCCCTCCGACCTTCTTATTGACGATGAAACACAGAAATTACATCAGAATTGAATAGAAAATGCATATGCCGACTTAAGTACAAGAAAACTGACTATTCTTACTGTCTATGTTTTGAAGCATTCCAGTGACACTAGTTATAGATTCCGATGCTTCACTTCAGGTTTACTGTATTCCTCTGACCTTCTTATTGACGATGAAACACAGAAATTGCATCGGAAATAAATACAAATGCACAATGCCCACTTAAGTACAAGACAACTGACTCTGCCTACTGTCTATGTTTTGAACCATTCCTGTGACACTAGTTATAGATTCCGATGCTTCACTTCAGGTTTACTGTATACCTTTGACCTTATTATTGACGATGAGAAGCAGAAATTGCATCGGAATTAAATACAAAAGCACAATGCCGACTTAAGTACAAGAAGACTGCCTCTAATTACTGTCTATGCTTTGAACCTTTATCGTGACACTAGTTATAGATTCCGATGCTTCACTTCAGGTTCACTGTATCCCTCTGACCTTCTTATTGAAGATGAAACTCAGAAATTGCATCGGAATTAAATAGAAAAGGCACAATGCCGACTTAAGTACAAGAAAACTGACTCTTCTTACTGTCTATGCTTTTGACCCATACCCGTGACACTAGTTATAGATTACGATGCTTCACTTCAGGTTTACTGTATCTCTCTGACCTTCTTGTTGACGATGAAACACAGAAATTGCATCGGAATTAAATACAAAAGCACAATGCCGACATAAGTACTAGGAAACTGACTCTTCTTACTGTATATGATTTGTACCATTCCTGTGACACTAGTTATAGATTCCGATGCTTCACTTCAGGTTTACTGTATCCCTCTGACCTTCTTATTGACGATGAAACACAGAAATTGCATCGGAATTAAATACAAAAGGCACAATGCCGTCTTAAGTACAAGAAATCTGACTGCTCTTACCGTCTATGTTTTGAACCATTCCTGTGACACTAGTTATAGATTCCGATGCATCACTTCAGGCTCACTGTATCCCTCTGACCTTGTTATTGACGATGAAACACAGATATTGCTTCGGAATTAAATACAAAAATGCACAATGCTGACTTAAGTACAACAAAAATGACTCTTCTTACTGTCTATGTTTTGAACCTTTCCTGTGAGACCAGTTTCAGATTCCTAAGCTTCACTTCCGGTTTACTGTATCCCTTGGACCATCTTATTGACGATGAAACACAGAAATTGTATCGGAATTAAATACAAAAGGCACAACGCCGACTTAAATACAAGAAGACTGACTCTTCTTACTGACCATTTTTTGAACATTTCCTGTGAGACCAGTTTTAGATTCTGATGCTTCACTATGTGTTTTCTGTATCCCTTGGACCTTCTTATTGACGTTGAAACACAGAAATTGCATCGGAATTAAATACAAAAGGCACAACGCCGACTTAAGTGCAAGAAAACTGACTCTTGTTACTGTCTATGCTTTGAACCATTCCTGTGACACTAGTTATAGAGTCCGATGCTTCACTTCAGGTTCACTGTATCCCTCTGACCTTCTTATTGCCGATGAAACACAGAAATTCCATCGGAATAAATACAAAAGGCACAATGCCGACTTAAGTACAAGAAGACTGACTCTTATTACTGTCTTTGTTTTGAACCATTCCTGTGACACTAGTTATCATTTCCGATGCTTCACTTCAGGTTTACTGTATCACTCTGACCTTCTTATTGACGATGAAATACTGAAATTCCTTCGGAATTAAATACAAACGGCACAATGCTGACTTAAGTACAAGAAAACTGACTCTTCTTACTGTCTATGTTTTGACCCACACCCGTGACACTAGTTATAGATTACGATGCTTCACTTCAGGTTTACTGTATCCCTCTGACCTTCTTATTGACGATGAAACACAGATATTGCATCGGAATTAAATACAAAAGGCACAATGCCGATATAAGTAAAAGAAAACTGACTCCTCTTACCGTCTATGTTTTGAACCATTCCTGTGACACTAGTTATAGATCCGATGCTTCACTTCAGGTTCACTGTATCCCTCAGACCTCCTTATTGACGATGAAACACAGAAATTGCATCGGAATTAAATACAAAAGGCACAATGCCGTCTTAAGTACAAGAAAACTGACTCTTCTTACTGTCTATGCTTTGAACCATTCATGTGACCCTCGTTATAGATTCCGATGCTTAGCTTCAGGTTTACTGTATCCCTCTGACCTTCTTATTGACGATGAAACACAGAAATTGCTTCGGAATTAAACACAAAAGGCACAATGAAGACTTAAGTACAAGAAAACTGACTCTTCTTACTGCCTATGATTTGAACCATTCCTGTGACACTAGTTATAGATTCCGATGCTTCACTCCAGGTTTACTGTTTCCCTCTGAAGTTCTTATTGACGATGAAACACAGAAATTGCATCGGAATTAAATATAAAAGGTACAATGCCGACTTAAGTACAAGAAAACTGACTCTTCTTACTGTCTATGTTTAGAACCATTCCTGTGACACTAGTTAAAGATTCCGATGCTTCACTTCAGGTTTACTGTATCCCTTGAACCTTCTTATGGACGATGAAACACAGAAATTGCAGCGGAATTAAATACATACGCACAACGCCGACTCAATTACAAGAAGACTGGCTCTTCTTACTGTCTATGTTTTGAACAATTCCTGTGACACTAGTTATAGATTCCGATGCTTCACTGTAGGTTTACTGTCTCCCTCTGACATTCTTATTGAAGATGAAACACAGAAATTGTATCGGAATTAAATACAAAAGGCAAAATGCCGACTTACGTACAAGAAAACTGACTCTTCCTACTGTCATTGTTTTGAACCATTCCTGTAACACTAGTTATAGATTTCGATGCTTCACTTCAGGTTTACAGTATCCCTCTGACCTTCTTATTGACGATGAAACATAGAAATTGCATGGGAATTAATAGAAAAGGCACAATGCCGACTTAAGTGCATGAAAACTGATTCTACTTACTATCTATGCTTTGAACCATTCCTGTGACACTAGTTATAGATTCCGATGCTTCAATTCAGGTTTACTGTATCCCTCTGACCTTCTTATTGACGATGAAACACAGATTTTGCATCGGAATTAAATACAAAACGCTTACTGCCGACTGAAGTTCAAGAAAACTGACTCTTCTTATTGTCTATGTTCTAAACCATTCATGTGACACTAGTTAGAGATTCCGATGCTTCACTTCAGGTTTACTGTATCCCTGTGACCTTCGTATTGACGATGAAACACAGAAATTGCTTCGGAATTAAATACAAAAGGCACAATGCCGACGTAAGTACAAGAAAACTGACTCTTCTTACTGTCTATGTTATGAACCATTCCTGTGACACTAGTTACACATTCCGATGGTTCACTTCAGGTTTACTGTATCCCTCTGACCTTCTTATTGACGATGAAACACAGACATTGCAGCGGAATTAAATACAAAAGGCAAAATGCCGACTTACGTACAAGAAAACTGACTCTTCTTACTGTCATTGTTTTGAACCATTCCTGTAACACTAGTTATAGTTTTCGATGCTTCACTTCAGGTTTACTGTATCCCTCTGACCTTCGTATTGACAATGAAACACAGAAATTCCATCGGAATTAAATACAACAGGCACAATGCCAACTTAAGTACAAGATATATGACACTTCTTACTGTCTATGTTTTGGACCATTCTTGTGACACTAGTTATCGATTCCGATGCCTCACTTCAGGTTTACTGTAACGCTCTGACCTTCTTATTGACGATGAAACACAGAAATTGCATCGGAATTAAATACAAAAGGCACATGCCGAATTAAGTACAAGAAAACGTCTCTTCTTACTGTCTATGTTTTGAACCATTCCTGTGACACTAGTTATAGATTCCGATGCTTCACTTCAGGTTTACTGTATACCTTTGACCTTATTATTGACGATGAGAAGCAGAAATTGCATCGGAATTAAATACAAAAGCACAATGCCGACTTAAGTACAAGAAGACTGACTCTTTTTACTGTCTATGTTTTGAACTATTACTGTGACACTAGTTATAGATTCCGATGTTTCACTTCAGGTTTACTGTATCCCTCTGACCTTCTTATTGACGATGAAACACAGAAATAGCATCGGAATTAAATACAAAAGGCACAATGCCGAATCAAGTGCAAGAAGACTGGCTCTTCCCACTGCCTATGTTTTGAACCATTCCTGTGACACTTCCTGTGATGCTTCACTTCAGGTTTACTGTATCCCTCTGACCGTCTTATTGACGATGAAACACAGAAATTGCATCGGAATTAAATACATAGGCACAAAGCCGACTCAAGTCCAAGAAGACTGGCTCTTCTTACTGTCTATTTTTTGAACCATTCCTGTGACACTAGTTTTAGATTCCGATGCTTCACTTCAGGTTTACTGTATCCCTCCGACCTTCTTATTGACGATGAAACACAGAAATTACATCAGAATTGAATAGAAAATGCATATGCCGACTTAAGTACAAGAAAACTGACTATTCTTACTGTCTATGTTTTGAAGCATTCCAGTGACACTGGTTATAGATTCCGATGCTTCACTTCAGGTTTACTGTATTCCTCTGACCTTCTTATTGACGATGAAACACAGAAATTGCATCGGAAATAAATACAAATGCACAATGCCCACTTAAGTACAAGACAACTGACTCTTCCTACTGTCTATGTTTTGAACCATTCCTGTGACACTAGTTATAGATTCCGATGCTTCACTTCAGGTTTACTGTATACCTTTGACCTTATTATTGACGATGAGAAGCAGAAATTGCATCGGAATTAAATACAAAAGCACAATGCCGACTTAAGTACAAGAAGACTGCCTCTTATTACTGTCTATGTTTTGAACCTTTATCGTGACACTAGTTATAGATTCCGATGCTCCACTTCAGGTTCACTGTATCCCTCTGACCTTCTTATTGAAGATGAAACTCAGAAATTGCATCGGAATTAAATAGAAAAGGCACAATGCCGACTTAAGTACAAGAAAACTGACTCTTCTTACTGTCTATGCTTTTGACCCATACCCGTGACACTAGTTATAGATTACGATGCTTCACTTCAGGTTTACTGTATCTCTCTGACCTTCTTGTTGACGATGAAACACAGAAATTGCATCGGAATTAAATACAAAAGCACAATGCCGACATAAGTACTAGGAAACTGACTCTTCTTACTGTATATGATTTGTACCATTCCTGTGACACTAGTTATAGATTCCGATGCTTCACTTCAGGTTTACTGTATCCCTCTGACCTTCTTATTGACGATGAAACACAGAAATTGCATCGGAATTAAATACAAAAGGCACAATGCCGTCTTAAGTACAAGAAAACTGACTCCTCTTACCGTCTATGTTTTGAAACATTCCTGTGACACTAGTCATAGATTCCGATGCTTCACTTCAGGCTCACTGTATCCCTCTGACCTTCTTATTGACGATGAAACACAGATATTGCATCGGAATTAAATACAAAAATGCACAATGCTGACTTAAGTACAACAAAAATGACTCCTCTTACTGTCTATGTTTTGAACCTTTCCTGTGAGACCAGTTTCAGATTCCTAAGCTTCACTTCCGGTTTACTGTATCCCTTGGACCATCTTATTGGCGATGAAACACAGAAATTGTATCGGAATTAAATACAAAAGGCACAACGCCGACTTAAATACAAGAAGACTGACTCTTCTTACTGACCATTTTTTGAACATTTCCTGTGAGACCAGTTTTAGATTCTGATGCTTCACTATGTGTTTTCTGTATCCCTTGGACCTTCTTATTGACGTTGAAACACAGAAATTGCATCGGAATTAAATACAAAAGGCACAACGCCGACTTAAGTGCAAGAAAACTGACTCTTCTTACTGTCTATGCTTTGAACCATTCCTGTGACACTAGTTATAGAGTCCGATGCTTCACTTCAGGTTCACTGTATCCCTCTGACCTTCTTATTGCCGATGAAACACAGAAATTCCATCGGAATAAATACAAAAGGCACAATGCCGACTTAAGTACAAGAAGACTGACTCTTATTACTGTCTTTGTTTTGAACCATTCCTGTGACACTAGTTATCATTTCCGATGCTTCACTTCAGGTTTACTGTATCACTCTGACCTTCTTATTGACGATGAAATACTGAAATTCCTTCGGAATTAAATACAAACGGCACAATGCTGACTTAAGTACAAGAAAACTGTCTCTTCTTACTGTCTATGTTTTGACCCACACCCGTGACACTAGTTATAGATTACGATGCTTCACTTCAGGTTTACTGTATCCCTCTGACCTTCTTATTGACGATGAAACACAGATATTGCATCGGAATTAAATACAAAAGGCACAATGCCGATATAAGTACAAGAAAACTGACTCGTCTTACCGTCTATGTTTTGAACCATTCCTGTGACACTAGTTATAGATCCGATGCTTCACTTCAGGTTCACTGTATCCCTCTGACCTCCTTATTGACGATGAAACACAGAAATTGCATCGGAATTAAATACAAAAGGCACAATGCCGTCCTAAGTACAAGAAAACTGACTCTTCTTACTGTCTATGCTTTGAACCATTCATGTGACCCTCGTTATAGATTCCGATGCTTAGCTTCAGGTTTACTGTATCCCTCTGACCTTCTTATTGACGATGAAACACAGAAATTGCTTCGGAATTAAACACAAAAGGCACAATGAAGACTTAAGTACAAGAAAACTGACCCTTCTTACTGCCTATGATTTGAACCATTCCTGTGACACTAGTTATAGATTCCGATGCTTCACTCCAGGTTTACTGTTTCCCTCTGAAGTTCTTATTGACGATGAAACACAGAAATTGCATCGGAATTAAATATAAAAGGTACAATGCCGACTTAAGTACAAGAAAACTGACTTTTCTTACTGTCTATGTTTAGAACCATTCCTGTGACACTAGTTATAGATTCCGATGCTTCACTTCAGGTATACTGTATCCCTCTGACCTTCTTATTGACGATGAAACACAGTAATTGCATCGGAATTGAATACAAAAGGCACAATGCCGACTTAAGTACAAGATAACTGACTCTTTTTACTGTCTGTGGTTTGAACTTTCCTGTTGCACTAGTTACAGATTCCGATGCTTCACTTCAGGTTTACTGTATCCCTCTGACCTTCTTATCGACGATGAAACATAGAAATTGCATCGGAATTAAATTGAAAAGGCACAATGCCGACTTAAGTACAAGAAAACTAACTCTTCTTACAGTCTATGTTTTGAACCATTCCGGTGACACTACTTATAGATTCCGAAGCTTCACTTCAGGTTTACTATATCCCTCTGACCTTCTTATTGACGATGAAACACCGAAATTGCATCGGAATTAATTACAAAAGGCACATTGCCGAATTAAGTACAAGAAAACTGACTCTTCTTACTGCCTATGTTTTGAACCATTCCTGTGACACTAGTTATAGATTCCGATGCTTCACTTCAGGTTTACGGTATCCCACTGACCTTCTTATTCACGATGAAACACAGATATTGCATCGGACTTAAATACAAATGGCACAATGCCAACTCAAGTACAAGAAGACTGGCTCTTCTTACTGTCTATGTTTTGAACCATTCCTGTGACACTAGTTATAGATTCCGATGCTTCACTTCAGGTTTACTGTATCCCTCTGACCTTCTTATTGACGATGAAACACAGAAATTGCTTCGGAATTAAATACAAAAGGCACAATGAAGACTTAAGTACAAGAAAACTGACTCTTCTTACTGTCTATGTTTAGAACCATTCCTGTGACACTAGTTATAGATTCCGATGCTTCACTTCAAGTTTACTGTATCCCTCTGACCTTCTTATTGACGATGAAACACAGAAATTGCATCGGAATTAAATACAAAAGGCACAATGCCGACTTAAGTACAAGATAAATGACTCTTCTTACTGTCTGTGGTTTGAACTATTCCTGTTGCACTAGTTATAGATTCCGATGCTTCACTTCAGGTTTACTGTATCCCTCTGACCTTCTTATTGACGATGAAACACAGATATTGCATCGGAATTAAATACAAAAGGCAAATGCCGACTTAAGTACAAGAAAATGGACTCTTCTCACTGTCTATGTTTTGAACCATACCTTTGACACTAGTTATAGATTCCGAGGCTTCACTTCAGGTTTACTGTATCCCTCTGACCTTCTTATTGACAAAGAAACACAGTGATTGCATCGGAATTAGATACAAAAGGCACAATGCTGACTTAAGTACAAGAAAACTGACTCTTCTCACTGTCTATGTTTTGAACCATACATGTGACACTAGTTATAGATTCCGATGCTTCACTTCAGGTTTACAGTATCCCTCTGAACTTCTTATTGACGATGAAACACAGAAATTGGATCGGAATTAAATAAAAAAGGCACAATGCCGTCTTAAGTACAAGAAAACCGACTCTTCTTACTGTCTATGCTTTGAACCTTTCCTGTGACACTAGTTATAGATTCCAATGCTTCACTTCAGGTTTACTGTATCCCTCTGACCTTCCTATTGAGGATGAAACACAGAAATTGCATCGGAACTAAATACAAAAGTCACATGGCCGACTTAAGTACAAGAAAACTGACTCTTCTTACTGCCTATGTTTTGAACCATTCCTGTGACACTAGTTATCGATTCTGATGCTTCACTTCAGGTTTACTGTAGCCCTCTGACCTCCTTATTGGCGATGAAACACAGTAATTGCATCGGAATTAAATACAAAAGGCACAATGCCGTCTTAAGTACATGAAAACTGACTCTTCTTACTGTCTATTTTAGAACCATTCCTGTGACACTAGTTATAGATTCCGACGCTTCACTTCAGGTTTACTGTATCCCTCTGTCCTTCTTATTGACGATGAAACACAGAAATAGCATCGGAATTAAATACAAAAGGCACAATGCCGTCTTAAGTACAAGAGAACTGACTCTTCTTACTGTCTATGCTTTGAACCATTCATGTGACCCTCGTTATAGATTCCGATGCTTCGCTTCAGGTTAACTGTATCCCTCTGACCTTCTTATTGACGATGAAACACAGAAATTGCTTCGGAATTAAATACAAAAGGCACAATGAAGACTTAAGTACAAGGAAACTGACTCTTCTTACTGTCTATGTTTAGAACCATTCCTGTGACACTAGTTATAGATTCCGATGCTTCAATTCAGGTTTAGTGTTTCCGTCTGAAGATCTTATTGACGATGAAACACAGAAATTGCATCGGAATTAAATATGAAAGGCACAATGCCGACTTAAGAACAAGGAAACTGACTCTTCTTACTGACTATGTTTAGAACCATTCCTGTGACACTAGTTATAGATTCCGATGCTTTTCTTCAGGTTTACTGTATCCCTCTGACCTTCTTATTGACGACGAAACACAGAAATTGCATCGGAATTAAATACAAAGGGCACAATGCCGACTTAAGTACAAGAAAACTGACTCTTCTTACTGTCTATTTTAGAACCATTCCTGTGACACTAGTTATAGATTCCGATGCTTCACTTCAGGTTTACTGTATCCCTCTGTCCTTCTTATTTACGATGAAACACAGAAATAGCATCGGAATTAAATACAAAAGGCACAATGCTGTCTTAAGTACAAGAAAACTGACTCTTCTTACTGTCTATGATTTGAACCATTCATGTGACCCTCGTTATAGATTCCGATGCTTAGCTTCAGGTTTACTGTATCCCTCTGACCTTCTTATTGACGATGAAACACAGAAATTGCTTCGGAATTAAATACAAAAGGCACAATGAAGACTTAAGTACAAGAAAACTGACTCTTCTTACTGTCTATGTTTAGAACCATTCCTGTGACACTAGTTATAGATTCCGATGCTTCACTTCAAGTTTACTGTATCCCTCTGACCTTCTTATTGACGATGAAACACAGAAATTGCATCGGAATTAAATACAAAAGGCACAATGCCGACTTAAGTACAAGATAACTGACTCTTCTTACTGTCTGTGGTTTGAACTATTCCTGTTGCACTAGTTATAGATTCCGATGCTTCACTTCAGGTTTACTGTATCCCTCTGACCTTCTTATTGACGATGAAACATAGAAATTGCATCGGAATTAAATTGAAAAGGCACAATGCCGACTTAAGTACAAGAAAACTAACTCTTCTTACAGTCTATGTTTTGAACCATTCCTGTGACACTACTTATAGATTCCGATGCTTCACTTCAGGTTTACTACATCCCTCTGACCTTCTTATTGACGATGAAACACCGAAATTGCATCGGAATTAAATACAAAAGGCACATTGCCGAATTAAGTACAAGAAAACTGACTCTTCTTACTGCCTATGTTTTGAACCATTCCTGTGACACTAGTTATAGATCCGATGCTTCACTTCAGGTTTACAGTATCCCTCTGACCTTCTTATTGACGATGAAACACAGAAATTGCATCGGAATAAAATACAAAAGGCACAATGCCGACGTAAGTACAAGAAGACTGACTCTTCTTACTGTCTATGTTTTGAACCATTCCTGTGGCACTAGTTATAGATTCCGATGCTTCACTTCAGGTTTACTGTATCCCTCTGACCTTCTTATTGACGATGAAACACAGATATTGCATCGGAATTAAATACAAAAGGCAAATGCCGACTTAAGTACAAGAAAATTGACTCTTCTCACTGTCTATGTTTTGAACCATACCTTTGACACTAGTTATAGATTCCGATGCTTCACTTCAGGTTTACTGTATCCCTCTGACCTTCGTATTGACAAAGAAACACAGATCTTGCATCGGAATTAAATACAAAACTCACAATACCGACTTAAATACAAGAAAACTGACTCTTCTTACTGTCTATGTTTTGAACCATTCCTGTGACACTAGTTATAGATTCCGATGCTTCACTTCAGGTTTACTGTATCCCACAGACCTTCTTATTGACGATGAACCACAGAAATTGTATCGAAATTAAATACAAAAGGCACAATGCTGACTTAAGTACAAGAAAACTGACTCTTCTCACTGTCTATGTTTTGAACCATACATGTGACACTAGTTAACGATTCCGATGCTTCACTTCAGGTTTACAGTATCCCTCTGACCTTCTTATTGACGATGAAACACAGAAATTGGATCGGAATTAAATAAAAAAGGCACAATGCCGTCTTAAGTACAAGAAAACCGACTCTTCTTACTGTCTATGCTTTGAACCTTTCCTGTGACACTAGTTATAGATTCCAATGCTTCACTTCAGGTTTACTGTATCCCTCTGACCTTCCTATTGACGATGAAACACAGAAATTGCATCGGAATTAAATACAAAAGGCACATGGCCGACTTAAGTACAAGAAAGCTGACTCTTCTTACTGCCTATGTTTTGAACCATTCCTGTGACACTAGTTATCGATTCTGATGCTTCACTTCAGGTTTACTGTAACCCTCTGACCTCATTATTGGCGATGAAACACAGTAATTGCATGGGAATTAAATACAAAAGGCACAATGCCGTCTTAAGTACATGAAAACTGACTCTTCTTACTGTCTATGCTTTGAACCATTCATGTGACCCTCGTTATAGATTCCGATGCTTCGCTTCAGGTTTACTGTATCCCTCTGACCTTCTTATTGACGATGAAACACAGAAATTGCTTCGGAATTAAATACAAAAGGCACAATGAAGACTTAAGTACAAGAAAACTGACTCTTCTTACTGTCTATTTTAGAACCATTCCTGTGACACTAGTTATAGATTCCGATGCTTCACTTCAGGGTTACTGTATCCCTCTGTCCTTCTTATTGACGATGAAACACAGAAATAGCATCGGAATTAAATACAAAAAGCACAATGCCGACTTAAGTACAAGAAAACTGACTCCTCTTACTGTCTATGTTTTGAACCATTCCTGTGACACTAGTTATAGATTCCGATGCTTCACTTCAGGGTTACTGTATCCCTCTGACCTTCTTATTGACGATGAAACACAGCGATTGCATCCCAATTAATACAAAAGGTACAATGCCGACTTAAGTAAAAGAAAACTGACTCTTCTTACTGTCTATGTTTTGAACCATTCATGTGACACTCGTTATAGATTACGATGCTTTACTTCAGGTTTACTGTATCCCTCTGACCATCTTATTGACGATGAAACACAGAAATAGCATCGGAATTAAATACAAAAGGCACAATGCCGACTTAAGTACAAGATAACTGACTCTTCTTACTGTCTATGGTTTGAACCATTCCTGTGACACTAGTTATTGATTCCGATGTTTCACTTCAGGTTAACTGTATCCCTCTGACCTTCTTATTGACAATGAAACATAGAAATTGCATCGGAATTAAATTGAAAAGGCACAATGCCGACTTAAGTAAAAGAAAACTATCTCTCCTAACTGTCTATGTTTGAACCATTCCTGTTACACTAGTTATAGATTCCGATGCTTCACTTTAGGTTTACTGTATCCCTCTGACCTTCTTATTGACGATGAAACACAGATATTGCATCGGAATTAAATACAAAAGGCACAATGCCGACTTAAGTACAAGAAAACTGACTCTTCTTACTGTCTATGTTTTGAACCATTCCTGTGACACTAGTTATTGATTCCGATGCTTCACTTCAGGTTTACTGTATCCCTCTGACCGTGTTATTGACGATGAAACATAGAAATTGCATCGGAATTAAATAGAAAAGGTACAATGCCGTGTTAAGTACAAGAAAACTAACTCTTCTAACTGTCTATGTTTGAACCATTCCTGTGACACTAGTTATAGATTCCGATGCTTCACTTCAGGTTTACAGTATCCCTCTGACCTTCCTATTGACGATTAAACACAGAAATTGGATCGGAATTAAATAAAAAAGGCACAATGCCGTCTTAAGTACAAGAGAACTGACTCTTCTTACTGTCTATGCTTTGAACCTTTCCTGTGACACTAGTTATAGATTCCAATGCTTCACTTCATGTTTACTGTATTCCTCTGACCTTCTTATTGACGATGAAACACAGAAATTGCATCGGAATTAAATACAAAAGGCACATGGCCGACTAAAGTACAAGAAAACTGACTCTTCTTACTGTCTATGTTTTGAACCTTTCCTGTGACACTAGTTATCGATTCTGATGCTTCACTTCCGGTTTTTTGTAACCCTCTGACCTTCTTATTGACGATGAAACACTGAAATTGCATCGGAATTAAATACAAAAGGCACAATGCCGACTTAAGTACAAGAAAACTGACTCTTCTTACTGTCTATTATTGAACCATTCCTGTGACACTAGTTATAGATTCCAATGCTTCACTTCAGGTTTACTGTATCCCTCTGACCTTCTTATTGACGATGAAACACAGAAATAGCATCGGAATTAAATACAAAAGGCACAATGCCGTCTTAAGTACAAGAAAACTGACTCCTCTTACTGTCTATGCTTTGAACCATTCATGTGACCCTCGTTATAGATTCCGATGCTTCGCTTCAGGTTAACTGTATCACTCTGACCTTCTTATTGACGATGAAACACAGAAATTGCTTCGGAATTAAATACAAAAGGCACAATGAAGACTTATGTACAAGAAAACTGACTCTTCTTACTGTCTATGATTTGAACCATTCCTGTGACACTAGTTATAGATTCCGATGCTTCACTTCAGGTTTACTGTTCCCTCTGAAGTTCTTATTGACGATGAAACACAGAAATTGCATCGGAAATAAATACAAAAGGCACAATGCCGACTTAAGTACAAGAAAACTGACTCTTCTTATTGTCTATTTTTGAACCATTCCTGTGACACTAGTTATAGATTCTGATGCTTCACTTCAGGTTTACTGTATCCCTCTGACATTCTTATTGACGATGAAACACAGAGATTGCACCCGAATTAATACAAAAGGTACAATGCCGACTTAAGTACAAGAAAACTAACTCTTCTAACTGTCTATGTTTGAACCATTCCTGTTATACTAGTTGTAGATTCCGATGCTTCACTTCAGGTTTACTGTATCCCTCTGACCTTCTTATTGACGATGAAACACAGAAATAGCATCGGAATTAAATACAAAAGGCACAATGCCGTCTTAAGGACAAGAAAACTGACTCTTCTTACTGCCTATGTTTTGAACCATTCCTGTGGCACTAGTTATCGATTCTGATGCTTCACTTCAGGTTTTTTGTAACCCTCTGACCTCCTTATTGACGATGAAACACAGAAATTGCATCGGAATTAAATACAAAAGGCACAATGCCGTCTGAAGTAAAAGAAAACTGACTCCTCTTACTGTCAATGCTTTGAACCATTCATGTGACCCTCGTTATAGATTCCGATGCTTCGCTTCAGGTTTACCGTATCCCTCTGATCGTCTTATTGACGATGAAACACAGAAATTGCTTCGGAATTAAATACAAAAGGCACAATGAAGACTTAAGTACAAGAAAACTGACTCTTCTTACTGTCTATGATTTGAACCATCCTGTGACACTAGTTATAGATTCCGATGCTTCACTTCAGGTTTACTGTTCCCTCTGAAGTTCTTATTGACGATGAAACACAGAAATTGCATCGGAATTAAATATAAAAGGCACAATGCCGACTTAAGAACAAGAAAACTGACTCTTCTTACTGTCTATGTTTAGAACCATTCCTGTGACACTAGTTATAGATTCCGATGCTTCACTTAAGGTTTACTGTATCCCTCTGACATTCTTATTGACGATGAAACACAGAGATTGCACCCGAATTAATACAAAAGGTACAATGCCGACTTAAGTACAAGAAAACTGACTCTTCTTACTGTCTATGTTTTGAACCATTCATGTGACACTCGTTATAGATTACGATGCTTTACTTTAGGTTTACTGTATCCCTCTGACCTTCTTTTTGACGATGAAACACAGAATTTGCTTCGGAATTAAATACAAAAGGCACAATGCCGACTTAAGTACAAGATAACTGACTCTTCTTACTGTCTGTGGTTTGAACCATTCCTGTTGCATTAGTTATAGATTCCGATGCTTCACTTCAGGTTTATTGTATGCCTCTGACCTTCTTATTGACGATGCAACATAGAAATTGCATCGGAATTAAATAGAAAAGGCACAATGACGACTTAAGTACAAGAAAACTAACTCTTCTAACTGTCTATGTTTGAACCATTCCTGTGATACTAGTTGTAGATTCCGATGCTTCACTTCTTGTTTACTGTATCACTCTGACCTTCTTATTGACGATGAAACACAGATATTGCATCGCAATTAAATACAAAAGGCACTATGCTGACTTAAGTATAAGAAAACTAACTATTCTTACTGTCTATGGTTTGAACCATTCCTGTGACACTAGTTATTGATTCCGATGCTTCACTTCAGGTTTACTGTATCCCTCTGACCTTCTTATTGACGATGAAACATAGCAATTGCATCGGAATTAAATTGAAAAGGCACAATGCCGACTTAAGTAAAAGAAAACTAACTCTTCTAACTGTCTATGTTTGAACCATTCCTGTTACACTAGTTATAGATTCCGATGCTTCACTTCAGGTTTACTGTATCCCTCTGACCTTCTTATTGACGATGAAACACAGATATTGCATCGGAATTAAATACAAAAGGCACAATGCCGACTTAAGTACAAGAAAACTGACTCTTCTTACTGTCTATGTTTTGAACCATTCCTGTGACACTAGTTATTGATTCCGATGCTTCACTTCAGGTTTACTGTATCCCTCTGACCTTCTTATTGACGATGAAACATAGAAATTGCATCGGAATTAAATAGAAAAGGCACAATGCCGTCTTAAGTACAAGAAAACTAACTCTTCTAACTGCCTATGTTTGAACCATTCCTGTTACACTAGTTATAGATTCCGATGCTTCACTTCAGGTTTACTGTATCCCCTGACCTTCTTATTGACGATGAAACACAGATATTGCATCGGAATTAAATACAAATGTCACAATGCCGACTTAAGTACATAAAAACTGACTATTCTTACAGTCTATGCTTTGAACCATTCCTGTGACACTAGTTATAGATTCCAATGCTTAACTTCAGGATTACTGTATCCCACTGACCTTCGTGTTGACGATGAAACACAGAAATTGGATTCGGAATTAAATACAAAATGCACAATGCCGACTTAAGTACAAGAAAACTGACTCTTCTTACAGTCTATGTTTTGAACCATTCCTGTGACACTACTTATAGATTCCGATTCTTCACTTCAGGTTTACTGTATCCCTCTGACCTTCTTATTGACGATGAAACACAGATATTGCTTCGGAATTAAATACAAAAGGCACAATGCCGGCTTAAGTACAAGAAAACTGACTCTTGTTACTGTCTACGTTTGAACCATTCCTGTGACACTAGTTATTGATTCCGATGTTTCACTTCAGGTTTACTGTATCCCTCTGACCTTCTTATTGACGATGAATCACAGAAATTCCATCGGAATTAAATACAAAAGGCACAATGCTGACTTAAGTACAAGAAAACTGACTCTTCTTACCGTGTATGATTTGAACCATTCCTGTGACACTAGGTATAGATTCCGATGCCTCACTTCAGGTTTACTGTATCCCTCTGACCGTCTTATTGACAATGAAACACAGAAATTGCTTCGGAATTAAATACAAAAGGCACAATGCCGACATAAGTACAAGAAAACTGACTCTTCTTACTGTCTATGTTTTGAACCATTCCTGTGACACTAGTTATAGATTCCAATGTTTCACTTCAGGTTTACTGTATCCCTCTGACCTTCTTATTGACGATGAAAGACCGAAATTGCATCGGAATTAAATACAAAGGGCACATTGCCGACTTAAGTACAAGAAAACTGACTCTTGTTACTGCCTATGTTTTGAACTTTTGAACCATTCCTGTGACACTTGTTATCAATTCTGATGCTTCACTTCAGGTTTACTGTAACCCTCTGACCTCCTTATTGACGATGAAACACAGAAATTGCATCGGAATTAAATACAAAAGGCACAATGCTGTCTTAATTACAAGAATACTGACCCTTCTTACTGTCTACGCTCTGAACCATTCATGTGACCCTCGTTATAGATTCCGATGCTTTACTTCAGGTTTACTGTATCCCTCTGACCTTCTTATTGACGATGAACACAGAAATTGCTTCGAAATTAAATACAAAACGCACAATGAAGACCTAAGTACAAGAAAACTGACTCTTCTTACTGTCTATGATTTGAGCCATTCCTGTGACACTAGTTATAGATTCCGATGCTTTTCTTCAGGTATACTGTTTCCCTCTGAAGTTCTTATTGACGATGAAACACAGAAATTGCATCGGAATTAAATATAAAAAGCACAATGCCGACTTAAGTACAAGAAAGCTGACTCTTCTTACTGTCTATGTTTAGAACCATTCCTGTGACACTAGTTATAGATTCCGATGCTTCACTTCAGGTTTCCTGTATCCCTCTGCCCTTCCTATTGACGATTAAACACAGAAATAGCATCGGAATTAAATACAAAAGGCTCAATGCCGACGTAAGTACAAGAAAACTGACTCTTCTTACTGTCTATGTTTGAACCACTCATGTGACACTCGTTATAGATTACGATGCTTTACTTCAGGTTTACTGTATCCCTCTGACCTTCTTATTGACGATGAAACACAGAATTTGCTTCGTAATTAAATACAAAAAGCATAATGCCGACTTAAGTACAAGATAACTGACTCTTCTTACTGTCTGTGGTTTGAACCATTCCTGTTGCACTAGTTATAGATTCCGATGCTTCACTTCAGGTTTACTGTATGCCTCTGACCTTCTTATTGACGATGGAACATAGAGATTGCATCGGAATTAAATAGAAAAGGCACAATGTCGACTTAAGTACTAGAAAACTAACTCTTCTAACTGTCTATGTTTGAACCATTCCTGTTATACTAGATATAGATTCCGATGCTTCACTTCAGGTTTACTGTATCCCTCTGACCTTCTTATTGACGATGAAACACAGATATTGCATCGGAATTAATTACAAAAGGCACTATGCTGACTTAAGTACAAGAAACCTAACTATTCTTATTGTCTATGTTTTGAACCATTCCTGTGACACTAGTTATTGATTCCGATGCTTCACTTCAGGTTTAGTGTATACCTCTGACCTTCTTATTGACGATGAAACATAGAAATTGCATCGGAATTAGATTGAAAAGGCACAATGCCGACTTAAGTACAAGAAAACTAACTCTTCTTACTGTCTATGTTTGAACCATTCCTGTTACACTAGTTATAGATTCTGATGCTTCACTTTAGGTTTACTGTATCCCTCTGACCTTCTTATTGACGATGAAACATAGAAATTGCATCGGAATTAAATAGAAAAGGCACAATGTTGTCTTAAGTACAAGAAAACTAACTCTTCTAACTGTCTATGTTTGAACCATTCCTGTTACACTAGTTATAGATTCCGATGCTTCACTTCAGGTTTAGTGTATCCCCGTGACCTTCTTATTCACGATGAAACACAGATATTGCATCGGAATTAAATACAAAAGGCACTATGCCGACTTAAGTACAAGAAAACTGACTATTCTTACAGTCTATGATTTGAACCATTCCTGTGACACTACTTATTGATTCCGATGCTTCACTTCATTTTTACTGTATCCCTCTGACCTTCTTATTGACGATGAAACACAGGTATTGCATCGGAATTAAATACAAAAGGCACAATGCCGACTTAAGTACAAGAAAACTGACTCTTGTTACTGTCTATGTTTGAACCATTCCTGTGACACTAGTTATTGATTCCGATGTTTCACTTCAGGTTTACTGTATCCCTCTGACCTTCTTATTGACGATGAATCACAGAAATTGCATCGGAATTAGATGCAAAAGGCACAATGCCGACTTAAGTACAAGAAAACTGACTCTTCTTACCGTCTATGATTTGAACCATTCCTGTGACACTAGGTATAGATTCCGATGCCTCTCTTCAGGTTTACTGTATCCCTCTGACCTTCTTATTGACGATGAATCACAGAAATTGCATCGGAATTAAATACAAAAGGCACAATGCCGACTTAAGTACAAGAAAACTGACTCTTCTTACCGTCTATGATTTGAACCATTCCTGTGACACTAGGTATAGATTCTGATGCTTCACTTCAGGTTTACTGTAACCCTCTGACCTCCTTATTGACGATGAAACACAGAAATTGCATCGGAATTAAATACAAAAGGCACAATGCCGTCTTAATTACAAGAATACTGACCCTTCTTACTGTCTATGCTCTGAACCATTCATGTGACCCTCGTTATAGATTCCGATGCTTTACTTCAAGTTTACTGTATCCCTCTGACCTTCTTATTGACGATGAAACACAGAGTTTGATTCGGAATTAAATACAAAAGGCATAATGCCGACTTAAGTACAAGATAACTGACTCGTCTAACTGTCTGTGGTTTGAACCATTCCTGTTGCACCAGTTATAGATTCCGATGCTTCACTTCAGGTTTACTGTATGCCTCTGACCTTCTTATTGACGATGGAACATAGAAATTGCATCGGAATTAAATAGAAAAGGCACAATGACGACTTAAGTACAAGAAAACTAACTCTTCTAACTGTCTATGTTTGAACCATTCCTGTTATACTAGATATAGATTCCGATGCTTCACTTCAGGTTTACTGTATCCCTCTGACCTTCTTAGTGACGATGAAACACAGATATTGCATCGGAATTAATTACAAAAGGCACTATGCCGACTTAAGTACAAGAAACCTAACTATTCTTATTGTCTATGTTTTGAACCATTCCTGTGACACTAGTTATTGATTCCGATGCTTCACTTCAGGTTTAGTGTATACCTCTGACCTTCTTATTGACGGTGAAACATAGAAATTGCATCGGAATTAGATTGAAAAGGCACAATGCCGACTTAAGTACAAGAAAACTAACTCTTCTTACTGTCTATGTTTGAACCATTCCTGTTACACTAGTTATAGATTCTGATGCTTCACTTTAGGTTTACTGTATCCCTCTGACCTTCTTATTGACGATGAAACACAGATAATGCATCGGAATTAAATCCAAAAGGCACAATGCCGTCTTAAGTACAAGAAAACTGACTCTTCTTACTGTCTATGTTTTGAACCATTCCTGTGACACTAGTTATTGATTCCGATGCTTCACTTCAGGTTTACTGTATCCCTCTGACCTTCTTATTGACGATGAAACATAGAAATTGCATCGGAATTAAATAGAAAAGGCACAATGTTGTCTTAAGTACAAGAAAACTAACTCTTCTAACTGTCTATGTTTGAACCATTCCTGTTACACTAGTTATAGATTCCGATGCTTCACTTCAGGTTTAGTGTATCCCCGTGACCTTCTTATTCACGATGAAACACAGATATTGCATCGGAATTAAATACAAAAGGCACTATGCCGACTTAAGTACAAGAAAACTGACTATTCTTACAGTCTATGATTTGAACCATTCCTGTGACACTACTTATTGATTCCGATGCTTCACTTCATTTTTACTGTATCCCTCTGACCTTCTTATTGACGATGAAACACAGGTATTGCATCGGAATTAAATACAAAAGGCACAATTCCGACTTAAGTACAAGAAAACTGACTCTTGTTACTGTCTATGTTTGAACCATTCCTGTGACACTAGTTATTGATTCCGATGTTTCACTTCAGGTTTACTGTATCCCTCTGACCTTCTTATTGACGATGAATCACAGAAATTGCATCGGAATTAGATGCAAAAGGCACAATGCCGACTTAAGTACAAGAAAACTGACTCTTCTTACCGTCTATGATTTGAACCATTCCTGTGACACTAGGTATAGATTCCGATGCCTCTCTTCAGGTTTACTGTATCCCTCTGACCTTCTTATTGACGATGAATCACAGAAATTGCATCGGAATTAAATACAAAAGGCACAATGCCGACTTAAGTACAAGAAAACTGACTCTTCTTACCGTCTATGATTTGAACCATTCCTGTGACACTAGGTATAGATACTGATGCTTCACTTCAGGTTTACTGTAACCCTCTGACCTCCTTATTGACGATGAAACACAGAAATTGCATCGGAATTAAATACAAAAGGCACAATGCCGTCTTAATTACAAGAATACTGACCCTTCTTACTGTCTATGCTCTGAACCATTCATGTGACCCTCGTTATAGATTCCGATGCTTTACTTCAAGTTTACTGTATCCCTCTGACCTTCTTATTGACGATGAAACACAGAGTTTGATTCGGAATTAAATACAAAAGGCATAATGCCGACTTAAGTACAAGATAACTGACTCGTCTTACTGTCTGTGGTTTGAACCATTCCTGTTGCACCAGTTATAGATTCCGATGCTTCACTTCAGGTTTACTGTATGCCTCTGACCTTCTTATTGACGATGGAACATAGAAATTGCATCGGAATTAAATAGAAAAGGCACAATGACGACTTAAGTACAAGAAAACTAACTCTTCTAACTGTCTATGTTTGAACCATTCCTGTTATACTAGATATAGATTCCGATGCTTCACTTCAGGTTTACTGTATCCCTCTGACCTTCTTATTGACGATGAAACACAGATATTGCATCGGAATTAATTACAAAAGGCACTATGCCGACTTAAGTACAAGAAACCTAACTATTCTTATTGTCTATGTTTTGAACCATTCCTGTGACACTAGTTATTGATTCCGATGCTTCACTTCAGGTTTAGTGTATCCCTCTGACCTTCTTATTGACGATGAAACATAGAAATTGCATCGGAATTAGATTGAAAAGGCACAATGCCGACTTAAGTACAAGACAACTAACTCTTCTTACTGTCTATGTTTGAACCATTCCTGTTACACTAGTTATAGATTCCGATGCTTCACTTTAGGTTTACTGTATCCCTCTGACCTTCTTATTGACGATGAAACACAGATAATGCATCGGAATTAAATCCAAAAGGCACAATGCCGTCTTAAGTACAAGAAAACTGACTCTTCTTACTGTCTATGATTTGAACCATTCCTGTGACACTAGTTATTGATTCCGATGCTTCACTTCAGGTTTACTGCATCCCTCTGACCTTCTTATTGACGATGAAACATAGAAATTGCATCGGAATTAAATAGAAAAGGCACAATGTTGTCTTAAGTACAAGAAAACTAACTATTCTAACTGTCTATGGTTGAACCATTCCTGTTACACTAGTTATAGATTCCGATGCTTCACTTCAGGTTTAGTGTATCCCCCTGACCTTCTTATTCACGATGAAACACAGATATTGCATCGGAATTAAATACAAAATGCACAAAGCCGACTTAAGTACAAGAAAACTGACTCTACTTACAGTCTATGTTTTGAACCATTCCTGTGACACTACTTATAGATTCCGATGCTTCACTTCAGGTTTACTGTATCCCTCTGACCTTCTTATTGACGATAAAACACAGAAATTGCTTCGGAATTAAATACAAAAGGCACAATGAAGACTTAAGTACAAGAAAACTGACTCTTCTTACTGTCTTTGATTTGAACCATTCCTGTGACACTAGTTATAGATTCCGATGCTTCACTTCAGGTTTACTGTTCCCTCTGAAGTTCGTATTGACGATGAACCACAGAAATTGTATCGAAATTAAATACAAAAGGCACAATGCTGACTTAAGTACAAGAAAACTGACTCTTCTCACTGTCTATGTTTTGAACCATACATGTGACACTAGTTATAGATTCCGATGCTTAACTTAAGGTTTACTGTATCCCTCTGACATTCTTATTGACGATGAAACACAGAAATTGGTTCGGAATTAAATAAAAAAGGCACAATGCCGTCTTAAGTACGAGAAAACCGACTCTTCTTACTGTCTATGCTTTGAACCTTTCCTGTGACACTAGTTATAGATTCCAATGCTTCACTTCAGGTTTACTGTATCCCTCTGACCTTCCTATTGACGATGAAACACAGAAATTGCATCAGAATTAAATACAAAAGGCACATGGCCGACTTAAGTACAAGAAAGCTGACTCTTCTTACTGCCTATGTTTAGAACCATTCCTGTGACACTAGTTATCGATTCTGATGCTTCACTTCAGGTTTACTGTAACCCTCTGACCTCCTTATTGGCGATGAAATACAGTAATTGCATCGGAATTAAATACAAAAGGCACAATGCCGTCTTAAGAACATGAAAACTGACTCTTCTTACTGTCTATTACTTGAACCATTCATGTGACCCTCGTTATAGATTCCGATGCTTCGCTTCAGGTTTACTGTATCCCTCTGACCTTCTTATTGACGATGAAACACAGAAATTGCATCGGAATTAAATACAAAAGGCACAATGCCGACTTAAGTACAAGAAAACTGACTCCTCTTACTGTCTATGTTTTGAACCATTCCTGTGACACTAGTTATAGATTCCGATGCTTCACTTAAGGTTTACTGTATCCCTCTGACCTTCTTATTGACGATGAAACACAGCGATTGCATCCGAATTAATACATAAGGTACAATGCCGACTTAAGTATAAGAAAACTGACTCTTCTTACTGTCTATGTTTTGAACCATTCATGTGACACTCGTTATAGATTACGATGCTTTACTTCAGGTTTACTGTATCCCTCTGACCTTCTTATTGACGATGAAACACAGAAATAGCATCGGAATTAAATACAAAAGGCACAATGCCGACTTAAGTACAAGATAACTGACTCTTCTTACTGTCTATGGTTTGAACCATTCCTGTGACACTAGTTATTGATTCCGATGCTTCACTTCAGGTTAACTGTATCCCTCTGACCTTCTTATTGCCAATGAAACATAGAAATTGCATCGGAATTAAATTGAAAAGGCACAATGCCGACTTAGGTAAAAGATAACTAACTCTTCTAACTGTCTATGTTTGAACCATTCCTGTTACACTAGTTATAGATTCCGATGCTTCACTTTAGGTTTACTGTATCCCTCTGACCTTCTTATTGACGATGAAAAACAGATATTGCATCGGAATTAAATACAAAAGGCACAATGAAGACTTAAGTACAAGAAAACTGACTCTTCTTACTGTCTATGATTTGAACCATTCCTGTGACACTAGTTATAGATTCCGATGCTTCACTTCAGGTTTACTGTTCCCTCTGAAGTTCTTATTGACGATGAAACACAGAAATTGCATCGGAAATAAATACAAAAGGCACAATGCCGACTTAAGTACAAGAAAACTGACTCTTCTTATTGTCTATTTTTGAACCATTCCTGTGACACTAGTTATAGATTCTGATGCTTCACTTCAGGTTTACTGTATCCCTCTGTCTTCTTATTGACGATGAAACACAGAAATAGCATCGGAATTAAATACAAAAGGCACAATGCCGACTTAAGTACAAGAAAACTGACTCTTCTTACTGTCTATGTTTTGAACCATTCCTGTGACACTAGTTATAGATTCCGATGCTTCACTTACGGTTTACTGTATCCCTCTGACATTCTTATTGACGATGAAACACAGAGATTGCACCCGAATTAATACAAAAGGTACAATGCCGACTTAAGTACAAGAAAACTAACTCTTCTAACTGTCTATGTTTGAACCATTCCTGTTATACTAGTTGTAGATTCCGATGCTTCACTTCAGGTTTACTGTATCCCTCTGACCTTCTTATTGACGATGAAACACAGAAATAGCATCGGAATTAAATACAAAAGGCACAATGCCGACTTAAGTTCAAGAAAACTGACTCTTCTTACTGCCTATGTTTTGAACCATTCCTGTGGCACTAGTTATCGATTCTGATGCTTCACTTCAGGTTTTTTGTAACCCTCTGACCTCCTTATTGACGATGAAACACAGAAATTGCATCGGAATTAAATGCAAAAGGCACAATGCCGTCTGAAGTAAAAGAAAACTGACTCCTCTTACTGTCTATGCTTTGAACCATTCATGTGACCCTCGTTATAGATTCCGATGCTTCGCTTCAGGTTTACCATATCCCTCTGATCGTCTTATTGACGATGAAACACAGAAATTGCTTCGGAATTAAATACAAAAGGCACAATGAAGACTTAAGTACAAGAAAACTGACTCTTCTTACTGTCTATGATTTGAACCATCCTGTGACACTAGTTATAGATTCCGATGCTTCACTTCAGGTTTACTGTTCCCTCTGAAGTTCTTATTGACGATGAAACACAGAAATTGCATCGGAATTAAATATAAAAGGCACAATGCCGACTTAAGAACAAGAAAACTGACTCTTCTTACTGTCTATGTTTAGAACCATTCCTGTGACACTAGTTATAGATTCCGATGCTTCACTTAAGGTTTACTGTATCCCTCTGACATTCTTATTGACGATGAAACACAGAGATTGCACCCGAATTAATACAAAAGGTACAATGCCGACTTAAGTACAAGAAAACTGACTCTTCTTACTGTCTATGTTTTGAACCATTCATGTGACACTCGTTATAGATTACGATGCTTTACTTTAGGTTTACTGTATCCCTCTGACCTTCTTTTTGACGATGAGACACAGAATTTGCTTCGGAATTAAATACAAAAGGCACAATGCCGACTTAAGTACAAGATAACTGACTCTTCTTACTGTCTGTGGTTTGAACCATTCCTGTTGCATTAGTTATAGATTCCGATGCTTCACTTCAGGTTTATTGTATGCCTCTGACCTTCTTATTGACGATGGAACATAGAAATTGCATCGGAATTAAATAGAAAAGGCACAATGACGACTTAAGTACAAGAAAACTAACTCTTCTAACTGTCTATGTTTGAACCATTCCTGTTATACTAGTTGTAGATTCCGATGCTTCACTTCAGGTTTACTGTATCACGCTGACCTTCTTATTGACGATGAAACACAGATATTGCATCGCAATTAAATACAAAAGGCACTATGCCGACTTAAGTATAAGAAAACTAACTATTCTTACTGTCTATGGTTTGAACCATTCCTGTGACACTAGTTATTTATTCCGATGCTTCACTTTAGGTTTACTGTATCCCTCTGACCTTCTTATTGACGATGAAACATAGAAATTGCATCGGAATTAAATTGAAAAGGCACAATGCCGACTTAAGTAAAAGAAAACTAACTCTTCTAACTGTCTATATTTGAACCATTCCTGTTACACTAGTTATAGATTCCGATGCTTCACTTCAGGTTTACTGTATCCCTCTGACCTTCTTATTGACGTTGAAACACAGATATTGCTTCGGAATTAAATACAAAAGGCACAATGCCGACTTAAGTACAAGAAAACTGACTCTTCTTACTGTCTATGTTTTGAACCATTCCTGTGACACTAGTTATTGATTCCGATGCTTCACTTCAGGTTTACTGTATCCCTCTGACCTTCTTATTGACGATGAAACATAGAAATTGCATCGGAATTAAATAGAAAAGGCACAATGCCGTCTTAAGTACAAGAAAACTAACTCTTCTAACTGCCTATGTTTGAACCATTTCTGTTACACTAGTTACAGATTCCGATGCTTCACTTCAGGTTTACTGTATCCCTCTGACCTTCTTATTGACGATGAAACACAGATATTGCTTCGGAATTAAATACAAAAGGCACAATGCCGGCTTAAGTACAAGAAAACTGACTCTTGTTACTGTCTACGTTTGAACCATTCCTGTGACACTAGTTATTGATTCCGATGTTTCACTTCAGGTTTACTGTATCCCTCTGACCTTCTTATTGACGATGAATCACAGAAATTGGATCGGAATTAAATACAAAAGGCACAATGCTGACTTAAGTACAAGAAAACTGACTCATCTTACCGTGTATGATTTGAACCATTCCTGTGACACTAGGTATAGATTCCGATGCCTCACTTCAGGTTTACTGTATCCCTCTGACCGTCTTATTGACAATGAAACACAGAAATTGCTTCGGAATTAAATACAAAAGGCACAATGCCGACATAAGTACAAGAAAACTGACTCTTCTTACTGTCTATGTTTTGAACCATTCCTGTGACACTAGTTATAGATTCACATGTTTCACTTCAGGTTTACTGTATCCCTCTGACCTTCTTATTGACGATGAAAGACCGAAATTGCATCGGAATTAAATACAAAGGGCACATTGCCGACTTAAGTACAAGAAAACTGACTCTTGTTACTGCCTATGTTTTGAACCATTCCTGTGACACTAGTTATCAATTCTGATGCTTCACTTCAGGTTTACTGTAACCCTCTGACCTCCTTATTGACGATGAAACACAGAAATTGCATCGGAATTAAATACAAAAGGCACAATGCTGTCTTAATTACAAGAATACTGACACTTCTTACTGTCTACGCTCTGAACCATTCATGTGATCCTCGTTATAGATTCCGATGCTTTACTTCAGGTGTACTGTATCCCTCTGACCTTCGTATTGACGATGAAACACAGAAATTGCTTCGAAATTAAATACAAAACGCACAATGAAGACCTAAGTACAAGATAACTGACTCTTCTTACTGTCTGTGGTTTGAACCATTCCTGTTGCACTAGTTATAGATTCCGATGCTTCACTTCAGGTTTACTGTATGCCTCTGACCTTCTTATTGACGATGGAACATAGAATTTGCATCGGAATTAAGTAGAAAAGGGGCAATGTCGACTTAAGTACTAGAAAACTAACTCTTCTAACTGTCTATGTTTGAACCATTCCTGTTATACTAGATATAGATTCCGATGCTTCACTTCAGGTTTACTGTATCCCTCTGACCTTCTTATTGACGATGAAACACAGATATTGCATCGGAATTAATTACAAAAGGCACTATGCTGACTTAAGTACAAGAAACCTAACTATTCTTATTGTCTATGTTTTGAACCATTCCTGTGACACTAGTTATTGATTCCGATGCTTCACTTCAGTTTTAGTGTATACCTCTGACCTTCTTATTGACGATGAAACATTGAAATTGCATCGGAATTAGATTGAAAAGGCACAATGCCGACTTAAGTACAAGAAAACTAACTCTTCTTACTGTCTATGTTTGAACCATTCCTGTTACACTAGTTATAGATTCTGATGCTTCACTTTAGGTTTACTGTATCCCTCTGACCTTCTTATTGACGATGAAACACAGATAATGCATCGGAATTAAATCCAAAAGGCACAATGCCGTCTTAAGTACAAGAAAACTGACTCTTCTTACTGTCTATGTTTTGAACCATTCCTGTGACACTAGTTATTGATTCCGATGCTTCACTTCAGGTTTACTGTATCCCTCTGACCTTCTTATTGACGATGAAACATAGAAATTGCATCGGAATTAAATAGAAAAGGCACAATGTTGTCTTA
This sequence comes from Schistocerca piceifrons, assembly GCF_021461385.2. Taxonomy (NCBI): domain Eukaryota; kingdom Metazoa; phylum Arthropoda; class Insecta; order Orthoptera; family Acrididae; genus Schistocerca; species Schistocerca piceifrons. The sequence goes on along the minus strand of NW_025727810.1, from coordinate 137,763 downwards.
AGTACAAGAAAACTAACTCTTCTAACTGTCTATGTTTGAACCATTCCTGTTACACTAGTTATAGATTCCGATGCTTCACTTCAGGTTTAGTGTATCCCCCTGACCTTCTTATTCACGATGAAACACAGATATTGCATCGGAATTAAATACAAAAGGCACTATGCCGACTTAAGTACAAGAAAACTGACTATTCTTACAGTCTATGTTTTGAACCATTCCTGTGACACTACTTACTGATTCCGATGCTTCACTTCATTTTCACTGTATCCCTCTGACCTTCTTATTGACGATGAAACACAGGTATTGCATCGGAATTAAATACAAAAGCCACAATGCCGACTTAAGTACAAGAAAACTGACTCTTGTTACTGTCTACGTTTGAACCATTCCTGTGACACTTGTTATTGATTCCGATGTTTCACTTCAGGTTTACTGTATCCCTCTGACCTTCTTATTGACGATGAATCACAGAAATTGCATCGGAATTAGATGCAAAAGGCACAATGCCGACTTAAGTACAACAAAACTGACTCTTCTTACCGTCTATGATTTGAACCATTCCTGTGACACTAGGTATAGATTCCGATGCCTCTCTTCAGGTTTACTGTATCCCTCGGACCTTCTTATTGACGATGAATCACAGAAATTGCATCGGAATTAAATACAAAAGGCACAATGCCGACTTAAGTACAAGAAAACTGACTCTTCTTACCGTCTATGATTTGAACCATTCCTGTGACACTAGGTATAGATTCTGATGCTTCACTTCAGGTTTACTGTAACCCTCTGACCTCCTTATTGACGATGAAACACAGAAATTGCATCGGAATTAAATACAAAAAGCACAATGCCGTCTTAATTACAAGAATACTGACCCTTCTTACTGTCTATGCTCTGAACCATTCATGTGACCCTCGTTATAGATTCCGATGCTTTACTTCAAGTTTACTGTATCCCTCTGACCTTCTTATTGACGATGAAACACAGAGTTTGATTCGGAATTAAATACAAAAGGCATAATGCCGACTTAAGTACAAGATAACTGACTCGTCTTACTGTCTGTGGTTTGAACCATTCCTGTTGCACCAGTTATAGATTCCGATGCTTCACTTCAGGTTTACTGTATGCCTCTGACCTTCTTATTGACGATGGAACATAGAAATTGCATCGGAATTAAATAGAAAAGGCACAATGACGACTTAAGTACAAGAAAACTAACTCTTCTAACTGTCTATGTTTGAACCATTCCTGTTATACTAGATATAGATTCCGATGCTTCACTTCAGGTTTACCGTATCCCTCTGACCTTCTTATTGACGATGAAACACAGATATTGCATCAGAATTAATTACAAAAGGCACTATGCCGACTTAAGTACAAGAAACCTAACTATTTTTATTGTCTATGTTTTGAACCATTCCTGTGACACTAGTTATTCATTCCGATGCTTCACTTCAGGTTTAGTGTATCCCTCTGACCTTCTTATTGACGATGAAACATAGAAATTGCATCGGAATTAGATTGAAAAGGCACAATGCCGACTTAAGTACAAGACAACTAACTCTTACTTACTGTCTATGTTTGAACCATTCCTGTTACACTAGTTATAGATTCCGATGCTCACTTTAGGTTTACTGTATCCCTCTGACCTTCTTATTGACGATGAAACACAGATAATGCATCGGAATTAAATCCAAAAAGCACAATGCCGTCTTAAGTACAGAAAACTGACTCTTCTTACTGTCTATGATTTTAACCATTCCTGTGACACTTGTTATTGATTCCGATGCTTCACTTGAGGTTTACTGTATACCTCTGACCTTCTTATTGACGATGAAACATAGAAATTGCATCGGAATTAAATAGAAAAGGCACAATGTTGTCTTAAGTAACAAGAAAACCAACTATTCTAGCTGTCTATGTTTGAACCATTCCTGTTACACTAGTTATAGATTCCGATGCTTCACTTCAGGTTTAGTGTATCCCCCTGACCTCTTATTCACGATGAAACACAGATATTGAATCGGAATTAAATACAAAAGGCACTATGCCGACTTAAGTACAAGAAAACTGACTTATCTTACTGTCTATGTTTTGAACCATCCTTGTGACACTAGTTATAGATTCCAATGCTTAACTTCAGGTTTACTGTTTCCCACTGACCTTCTTATTGACGATGAAACACAGAAATTGCATCGGAATTAAATACAAAATGCACAAAGCCGACTTAAGTACAAGAAAACTGACTCTACTTACAGTCTATGTTTTGAACCATTCCTGTGACACTACTTATAGATTCCGATGCTTCACTTCAGGTTTACTGTATCCCTCTGACCTTCTTATTGACGATGAAACACAGAAATTGCTTCGGAATTAAATAGAAAAGGCACAATGAAGACTTAAGTACAAGAAAACTGACTCTTCTTACTGTCTTTGATTTGAACCATTCCTGTGACACTAGTTATAGATTCCGATGCTTCACTTTCAGGTTTACTGTTCCCCTCTGACCTTCTTATTGACGATGAAACACAGAAATTGTTCGAAATTAAATACAAAACGCGCAATGAAGACCTAAGTACAAGATAACTGACTCTTATTACTGTCTGTGGTTTGAACCATTCCTGTTGCACTAGTTATAGATTCCGATGCTTCACTTCAGTTTACTGTATGCCTCTGACCTTCTTATTGACGATGGAACATAGAAATTGCATCGGAATTAAATAGAAAAGGCACAATGTCGACTTAAGTACTAGAAAACTAAGTCTTCTAACTGTCTATGTTTGAACCATTCCTGTTATACTAGATATAGATTCCGATGCTTCACTTCAGGTTTACTGTATCCCTCTGACCCTTCTTATTGACGATGAAACACAGATATTGCATCGGAATTAATTACAAAAGGCACTATGCTGACTTAAGTACAAGAAACCTAACTATTCTTATTGTCTATGTTTTGAACCATTCCTGTGACACTAGTTATTGATTCCGATGCTTCACTTCAGGTTTAGTGTATACCTCTGACCTTCTTATTGACGATGAAACATAGAAATTGCATCGGAATTAGATTGAAAAGGCACAATGCCGACTTAAGTACAAGAAAACTAACTCTTCTTACTGTCTATGTTTGAACCATTCCTGTTACACTACTTATAGATTCAGATGCTTCACTTTAGGTTTACTGTATCCCTCTGACCTTCTATTGACGATGAAAACCAGATAATGCATCGGAATTAAATCCAAAAGTCACAATGCCGTCTTAAGTACAAGAAAACTGACTCTTCTTACTGTCTATGTTTTGACCATTCCTGTGACACTAGTTATTGATTCCGATGCTCACTTCAGGTTTACTGTATCCCTCTGACCTTCTTATTGACGATGAAACATAGAAATTGCATCGGAATTAAATAGAAAAGGCACAATGTTGTCTTAAGTACAAGAAAACAAACTCTTCTAACTGTCTATGTTTGAACCATTCCTGTCACACTAGTTATAGATTCCGATGCTTCACTTCAGGTTTAGTGTATCCCCCTGACCTTCTTATTCACGATGAAACACAGATATTGCATCGGAATTAAATACAAAGGCACTATGCCGACTTAAGTACAAGAAAACTGACTATCTTACAGTCTATGTTTTGAACCATTCCTGTGACACTACTTATTGATTCCGATGCTTCACTTCATTTTTACTGTATCCCTCTGACCTTCTTATAGACGATGAAACACAGGTATTGCATCGGAATTAATACAAAAGCCACAATGCCGACTTAAGTACAAGAAAACTGACTCTTGTTACTGTCTATGTTTGAACCATTCCTGTGACACTAGTTATTGATTCCGATGTTTCACTTCAGGTTTACTGTATCCCTCTGACCTTCTTATTGACGATGAATCACAGAAATTGCATCGGAATTAGATGCAAAAGGCACAATGCCGACTTAAGTACAAGAAAACTGACTCTTCTTACCGTCTATGATTTGAACCATTCCTGTGACACTAGGTATAGATTCCGATGCCTCTCTTCAGGTTTACTGTATCCCTCTGACCTTCTTATTGACGATGAATCACAGAAATTGCATCGGAATTAAATACAAAAGGCACAATGCCGACTTAAGTACAAGAAAACTGACTCTTCTTACCGTCTATGATTTTGAACCATTCCTGTGACACTAGTATAGATTCTGATGCTTCACTTCAGGTTTACTGTAACCCTCCTGACCTCCTTATTGACGATGAAACACAGAAATTGCATCGGAATTAAATACAAAAGGCACAATGCCGTCTTAATTACAAGAATACTGACCCTTCTTACTGTCTATGCTCTGAACCATTCATGTGACCCTCGTTATAGATTCCGGTGCTTTACTTCAAGTTTACATGTATCCCTCTGACCTTCTTATTGACGGATGAAACACAGAGTTTTGATTCGGAATTAAATACAAAAGGCATAATGCCGACTTAAGTACAAGATAACTGACTCGTCTTACTGTCTGTGGTTTGAACCATTCATGTTGCACCAGTTATAGATTCCGATGCTTCACTTCAGGTTTACTGTATGCCTCTGACCTTCTTATTGACGATGGAACTTAGAAATTGCATCGGAATTAAATAGAAAAGGCACAATGACGACTTAAGTACAAGAAACTAACTCTTCTAACTGTCTAGGTTTGAACCATTCCTGTTATACTAGATATAGATTCCGATGCTTCACTTCAGGTTACTGTATCCCTCTGACCTTCTTATTGACGATGAAACACAGATATTGCATCGGAATTAATTACAAAAGGCACTATGCCGACTTAAGTACAAGAAACTAACTATTCTTATTGTCTATGTTTTGAACCATTCCTGTGACACTAGTTATTGATTCCGATGCTTCACTTCAGGTTTAGTGTATCCCTCTGACCTTCTTATTGACGATGAAACATAGAAATTGCATCGGAATTAGATTGAAAAAGCACAATGCCGACTTAAGTACAAGACAACATACACTCTTCTTACTGTCTATGTTTGAACCATTCCTGTTACACTAGTTATAGATTCCGATGCTTCACTTTAGGTTTACTGTATCCCTCTGACCTTCTTATTGACGATGAAACACAGATAATGCATCGGAATTAAATCCAAAAGGCACAATGCCCGTCTTAAGTACAAGAAAACTGACTCTTCTTACTGTCTATGATTTGAACCATTCCTGTGACACTAGTTATTGATTCCGATGCTTCACTTCAGGTTTACTGTATCCCTCTGACCTTCTTATTGACGATGAAACATAGAAATTGCATCGGAATTAAATAGAAAAGGCACAATGTTGTCTTAAGTACAAGAAAACTAACTATTCTAACTGTCTATGTTTGAACCATTCCTGTTACACTAGTTATAGATTCCGATGCTTCACTTCAGGTTTAGTGTATCCCCTGACCTTCTTATTCACGATGAAACACAGATATTGCATCGAATTAAATACAAAAGGCACTATGCCGACTTAAGTACAAGAAAACTGACTATTCTTACAGTCTATGTTTTGAACCACCCTTGTGCACACTAGTTATAGATTCCAATGCTTAACTTCAGGTTTACTGTTTCCCACTGGACCTTCTTATTGACGATGAAACACAGAAATTGCATCGGAATTATATACAAAATGCACAAAGCCGACTTAAGTACAAGAAAACTGACTCTACTTACAGTCTATGTTTTGAACCATTCCTGTGACACTACTTATAGATTCCGATGCTTCACTTCAGGTTTACTGTATCCCTCTGACCTTCTTATTGACGATGAAAACACAGAAATTGCTTCGGAATTAAATACAAAAGGCACAATGAAGACTTCAAGAACAAGAAAACTGGCTCTTTTTACTGTCTTTGATTTGAACCATTCCTGTGACACTAGTTATAGATTCCGATGCTTCACTTCAGGTTTACTGTTCCCTCTGAAGTTCTTATTGAAGATGAAACACAGAAATTGCATCGGAATTAGAATATAAAAGGCACAATGCCGACTTAAGAACAAGAAAACTGACTCTTCTTACTGTCTATGTTTAGAACCATTCCTGTTACACTAGTTATAGATTCCGATGCTTCACTTAAGGTTTACTGTATCCCTCTGACATTCTTATTGACGATGAACACAGAGATTGCACCCGAATTAATACAAAAGGTACAATGCCGACTTAAGTACAAGAAAACTGACTCTTCTTACTGTCTATGTTTTGAACCATTCATGTGACACTCGTTATAGATTACGATGCTTTACTTTAGGTTTACTGTATCCCTCTGACCTTCTTTTTTGACGATGAAACACAGAATTTGCTTCGGAATTAAATACAAAAGGCACAATGCCGACTTAAGTACAAGATAACTGACTCTTCTTACTGTCTGTGGTTTGAACATTCCTGTTGCATTAATTATAGGACTCCGATGCTTCACTTCAGGTTTATTGTATGCCTCTGACCTTCTTATTGACGATGGAACATAGAAATTGCAACGGAATTAAATAGAAAAGGCACAATGACGACTTAAGTACAAGAACAACTAACTCTTCTAACTGTCTATGTTTGGAACCATTCCTGTTATACTAGTTGTAGATTCCGATGCATCACTTCAGGTTTTACTGTATCCCTCTGACCCTCTTATTGACGATGAAACACAGATATTGCATCGCAATTAAATTACAAAGGCACTATGCCGACTTAAGTATAAGAAAACTAACTATTCTTACTGTCTATGGTTTTGAACCATTCCTGTGACACTAGTTATTGATTCCGATGCTTCACTTCAGGTTTACTGTATCCCTCTGACCTCTTATTGACGATGAAACATAGAAATTGCATCGGAATTAAATTGAAAAGGCACAATGCCGACTTAAGTAAAAGAAAACTAACTCTTCTAACTGTCTATGTTTGAACCATTCCTGTTACACTAGTTATAGATTCCGATGCTTCACTTCAGGTTTACTGTATCCCTCTGACCTTCTTATTGACGATGAAACACAGATATTGCATCGGAATTAAATACAAAAGGCACAATGCCGACTTAAGTACAAGAAAACTGACTCTTCTTACTGTCTATGTTTTGAACCATTCCCTGTGACACTGGTTATTGATTCCGATGCTTCACTTCAGGTTTACTGTATCCCTCTGACCTTCTTATTGACGATGAAACATAGAAATTGCATCGGAATTAAATAGAAAAGGCACAATGCCGTCTTAAGTACAAGAGAACTAACTCTTCTAACTGCCTATGTTTGAACCATTCCTGTTACACTAGTTATAGATTCCGATGCTTCACTTCAGGTTTACTGTATCCCCTGACCTTCTTATTGACGATGAAAACACAGATATTGCATCGAATTAAATACAAAAGTCACAATGCCGACTTAAGTACAAGAAAACTGACTATTCTTACAGTCTATGTTTTGAACCATTCCTGTGACACTAGTTATAGATTCCAATGCTTAACTTCAAGATTACTGTATCCCACTTGACCTTCGTGTTGACGATGAAACACAGAAATTGCAGTCGGAATTAAATACAATATGCACAATGCCGACTGAAGTACAAGAAACTGACTCTTCTTACAGTCTATGTTTTGAACCATTCTGTGACACTACTTATAGATTCCGATTCTTCACTTCAGGTTTACTGTATCCCTCTGACCTTCTTATTGACGATGAAACACAGATATTGCATCGGAATTAAATACAAAAGGCACAATGCCGACTTAAGTACAAGAAAACTGACTCTTGTTACTGTCTACGTTTGAACCATTCCTGTGACACTAGTTATTGATTCCGATGTTTCACTTCAGGTTTACTGTATCCCTCTGACCTTCTTATTGACGATGAATCACAGAAATTGCATCGGAATTAAATACCAAAGGCACAATGCCGACTTAAGTACAAGAAAACTGACTCTTCTTACCGTCTATGATTTGAACCATTCCTGTTACACTAGGTATAGATTCCGATGCCTCACTTCAGGTTTACTGTATCCATCTGACCGTCTTATTGACAATGAAACACATAAATTGCTTCGGAATTAAATACAAAAGGCACAATGCCGACATAAGTACAAGAAAACTGACTCTTCTTACTGTCTATGTTTTGAACCATTCCTGTGACACTAGTTATAGATTCCAATGTTTCACTTCAGGTTTACTGTATCCCTCTGACCTTCTTATTGACGATGAAAGACCGAAATTGCATCGGAATTAAATACAAAAGGCACATTGCCGACTTAAGTACAAGAAAACTGACTCTTCTTACTGCCTATGTTTTGAACCGTTCCTGTGACACTAGTTATCAATTCTGATGCTTCACTTCAGGTTTACTGTAACCCTCTGACCTCCTTATTGACGATGAAACACAGAAATTGCATCGGAATTAAATACAAAAGGCACAATGCTGTCTTAATTACAAGAATACTGACCCTTCTTACTGTCTACGCTCTGAACCATTCATGTGACCCACGTTATAGATTCCGATGCTTTACTTCAGGTTTACTGTATCCCTCTGACCTTCTTATTGACGATGAAACACAGAAATTGCTTCGAAATTAAATACAAAACGCACAATGAAGACCTAAGTACAAGAAAACTGACTCTTCTTACTGTCTATGATTTGAGCCATTCCTGTGACACCTAGTTATAGATTCCGATGCTTTTCTTCAGGTGTACTGTTTCCCTCTGAAGTTCTTATTGACGATGAAACACAGAAATTGCATCGGAATTAAATATAAAAAGCACAATTGCCGACTTAAGTACAAGAAAACTGACTCTTCTTACCGTCTATGATTTGAACCATTCCTGTGACACTAGGTATAGATTCCGATGCCTCTCTTCAGGTTTACAGAATCCCTCTGACCTTCTTATTGACGACGAAACACAGAGATTGCATCCGAATTGATACAGACGGTACAATGCCGACGTAAGTACAAGAAAACTGACTCTTCTTACTGTCTATGTTTTGAACCACTCATGTGACACTCGTTATAGATTACGATGCTTTACTTCAGGTTTACTGTATCACTCTGACCTTCTTATTGACGATGAAACACAGAATTTGCTTCGGAATTAAATAAAAAAAGCATAATGCCGACTTAAGTACAAGATAACTGACTCTTCTTACTGTCTGTGGTTTGAACCATTCCTGTTGCACTAGTTATAGATTCCGATGCTTCACTTCAGGTTTACTGTATGCCTCTGACCTTCTTATTGACGATGGAACATAGAAATTGCATCGGAATTAAATAGAAAAGGCACAATGTCGACTTAAGTACAAGAAAACTAACTCTTCTAACTGTCTATGTTTGAACCATTCCTGTTATACTAGATATAGATTCCGATGCTTCACTTCAGGTTCACTGCATCCCTCTGACCTTTCGTATTGACGATGAAGCACAGATATTGCATCGGAATTAATTACAAAAGGCACTATGCTGACTTAAGTACAAGAAACCTAACTATTCTTATTGTCTATGTTTTGAACCATTCCTGTGACACTAGTTTATTGATTCCGATGCTTCACTTCAGGTTTAGTGTATCCCTCTGACCTTCTTATTGACGATGAAACATAGAAATTGCATCGGAATTAGATTGAAAAAGCACAATGCCGACTTAAGTACAAGACAACTAACTCTTCTTACTGTCTATGTTCGAACCATTCCTGTTACACTAGTTATAGATTCCGATGCTTCACTTTAGGTTTACTGTATCCCACTGACCTTCTTATTGACGATGAAACACAGATAATGCATCGGAATTAAATCCAAAAGGCACAATGCCGTCTTAAGTACAAGAAAAACTGACTCTTCTTACTGTCTATGATTTGAACCATTCCTGTGACACTAGTTATTGATTCCGATGCTTCACTTCAGGTTTACTGTATCCCTCTGACCTTCTTATTGACGATGAAACATAGAAATTGCATCGGAATTAAATAGAAAAGGCACATGTTGTCTTAAGTACAAGAAAACTAACTATTATAACTGTCTATGTTTGAACCAATCCTGTTACACTAGTTATAGATTCCGATGCTTCACTTCAGGTTTAGTGTATCCCCCTGACCTTCTTATTCACGATGAAACACAGATATTGCATCGGAATTAAATACAAAAGGCACTATGCCGACTTAAGTACAAGAAAACTGACTATTCTTACAGTCTATGTTTTGAACCATCCTTGTGACACTAGTTATAGATTCCAATGCTTAACTTCAGGTTTACTGTTTCCCACTGACCTTCTTATTGACGATGAAACACAGAAATTGCATCGGAATTAAATACAAAATGCACAAAGCCGACTTAAGTACAAGAAAACTGACTCTACTTACAGTCTATGTTTTGAACCATTCCTGTGACACTACTTATAGATTCGATGCTTCACTTCAGGTTTACTGTATCCCTCTGACCTTCTTATTGACGATGAAACACAGAAATTGCTTCGGAATTAAATACAAAAGGCACAATGAAGACTTAAGAACAAGAAAACTGACTCTTCTTACTGTCTTTGATTTGAACCATTCCTGTGACACTAGTTATAGATTCCGATGCTTCACTTCAGGTTTACTGTTCCCTCTGAAGTTCTTATTGACGATGGAACACAGAAATTGCATCGGAATTAATTATAAAAGGCACAATGCCGACTTAAGAACAAGAAAACTGACTCTTCTTACTGTCTATGTTTAGAACCATTCCTGTGACACTAGTTATTGATTCCGATGCTTCACTTAAGGTTTACTGTATCCCTCTGACATTCTTATTGACGATGAAACACAGAGATTGCACCCGAATTAATACAAAAGGTACAATGCCGACTTAAGTACAAGAAAACTGACTCTTCTTACTGTCTATGTTTTGAACCATTCATGTGACACTCGTTATAGATTACGATGCTTTACTTTAGGTTTACTGTATCCCTCTGACCTTCTTTTTGACGATGAAACACAGAATTTGCTTCGGAATTAAATACAAAAGGCACAATGCCGACTTAAGTACAAGATAACTGACTCTTCTTACTGTCTGTGGTTTGAACCATTCCTGTTGCATTAATTATAGACTCCGATGCTTCACTTCAGGTTTATTGTATGCCTCTGACCTTCTTATTGACGATGGAACATAGAAATTGCAACGGAATTAAATAGAAAAGGCACAATGACGACTTAAGTACAAGAAAACTAACTCTTCTAACTGTCTATGTTTGAACCATTCCTGTTACACTAGTTATAGATTCCGATGCTTCACTTCAGGTTTACTGTATCCCTCTGACCTTCTTATTGACGATGAAACACAGATATTGCATCGGAATTAAATACAAAATGCACAATGCCGACTTAAGTACAAGAAAACTGACTCTTCTTACTGTCTATGTTTTGAACCATTCCTGTGACACTGGTTATTGATTCCGATGCTTCACTTCAGGTTTACTGTATCCCTCTTACCTTCTTATTGACGATGAAACATAGAAATTGCATCGGAATTAAATAGAAAAGGCACAATGCCGTCTTAAGTACAAGAAAACTAACTCTTCTAACTGCCTATGTTTGAACCATTCCTGTTACACTAGTTATAGATTCCGATGCTTCACTTCAGGTTTACTGTTTCCCCTGACCTTCTTATTGACGATGAAACACAGATATTGCATCGGAATTAAATACAAAAGTCACAATGCCGACTTAAGTACAAGAAAACTGACTATTCTTACAGTCTATGTTTTGAACCATTCCTGTGACACTAGTTATAGATTCCAATGCTTAACTTCAGGATTACTGTATCCCACTGACCTTCGTGTTGACGATGAAACACAGAAATTGCAGTCGGAATTAAATGCAATATGCACAATGCAGACTGAAGTACAAGAAAACTGACTCTTCTTACAGTCTATGTTTTGAACCATTCCTGTGACACTACTTATAGATTCCGATTCTTCACTTCAGGTTTACTGTATCCCTCTGACCTTCTTATTGACGATGAAACACAGATATTGCATCGGAATTAAATACAAAAGGCACAATGCCGACTTTAGTACAAGAAAACTGACTCTTGTTACTGTCTACGTTTGAACCATTCCTGTGACACTAGTTATTGATTCCGATGTTTCACTTCAGGCTTACTGTATCCCTCTGACCTTCTTATTGACGATGAATCACAGAAATTGCATCGGAATTAAATACAAAAGGCACAATGCCGACTTAAGTACAAGAAAACTGACTCTTCTTACCGTCTATGATTTGAACCATTCCTGTGACACTAGGTATAGATTCCGATGCCTCACTTCAGGTTTACTGTCTCCCTCTGACCGTCTTATTGACAATGAAACACATAAATTGCTTCGGAATTAAATACAAAAGGCACAATGCCGACATAAGTACAAGAAAACTGACTCTTCTTACTGTCTATGTTTTGAACCATTCCTGTGACACTAGTTATAGATTCCAATGTTTCACTTCAGGTTTACTGTAACCCTCTGACCTCCTTATTGACGATGAAACACAGAAATTGCATCGGAATTAAATACAAAAGGCACAATGCTGTCTTAATTACAAGAATACCGACCCTTCTTACTGTCTACGCTCTGAACCATTCATGTGACCCACGTTATAGATTCCGATGCTTTACTTCAGGTTTACTGTATCCCTCTGACCTTCTTATTGACGATGAAACACAGAAATTGCTTCGAAATTAAATACAAAACGCACAATGAAGACCTAAGTACAAGAAAACTGACTCTTCTTACTGTCTATGATTTGAGCCATTCCTGTGACACTAGTTATAGATTCCGATGCTTTTCTTCAGGTGTACTGTTTCCCTCTGAAGTTCTTATTGACGATGAAACACAGAAATTGCATCGGAATTAAATATAAAAAGCACAATGCCGACATAAGTACAAGAAAGCTGACCCTTCTTACTGTCTATGTTTAGATCCATTCCTGTGACACTAGTTATAGATTCCGATGCTTCACTTCAGGTTTACTGTATCCCTCTGCCCTTCTTATTGACGATGAAACACAGAAATAGCATCGGAATTAAATACAAAAGGCTCAATGCCGACTTAAGTACAAGAAGACCGACTCTTCTTACTCTCTATGATTTGAACCATTCCTGTGACACTAGTTATAGATTCCGATGCTTCACTTAAGGTTTACAGAATCCCTCTGACCTTCTTATTGACGACGAAACACAGAGATTGCATCCGAATTGATACAGACGGTACAATGCCGACGTAAGTACAAGAAAACTGACTCTTCTTACTGTCTATGTTTTGAACCACTCATGTGACACTCGTTATAGATTACGATGCTTTACTTCAGGTTTACTGTATCACTCTGACCTTCTTATTGACGATGAAACACAGAATTTGCTTCGGAATTAAATACAAAAAGCATAATGCCGACTTAAGTACAAGATAACTGACTCTTCTTACTGTCTGTGGTTTGAACCATTCCTGTTGCACTAGTTATAGATTCCGATGCTTCACTTCAGGTTTACTGTATGCCTCTGACCTTCTTATTGACGATGGAACATAGAAATTGCATCGGAATTAAATAGAAAAGGCACAATGTCGACTTAAGTACAAGAAAACTAACTCTTCTAACTGTCTATGTTTGAACCATTCCTGTTATTCTAGATATAGATTCCGATGCTTCACTTCAGGTTCACTGTATCCCTCTGACCTTCGTATTGACGATGAAACACAGATATTGCATCGGAATTAATTACAAAAGGCACTATGCTGACTTAAGTACAAGAAACCTAACTATTCTTATTGTCTATGTTTTGAACCATTCCTGTGACACTAGTTATTGATTCCGATGCTTCACTTCATGTTTAGTGTATACCTCTGACCTTCTTATTGACGATGAAACATAGAAATTGCATCGGAATTAGATTGAAAAGGCACAATGCCGACTTAATTACAAGAAAACTAACTTTTCTTACTGTCTATGTTTGAACCATTCCTGTTACACTAGTTATAGATTCTGATGCTTCACTTTAGGTTTACTGTATCCCTCTGACCTTCTTATTGACGATGAAACACAGATAATGCATCGGAATTAAATCCAAAAGGCACAATGCCGTCTTAAGTACAAGAAAACTGACTCTTCTTACTGTCTATGTTTTGAACCATTCCTGTGACACTAGTTATTGATTCCGATGCTTCACTTCAGGTTTACTGTATCCCTCTGACCTTCTTAATGACGATGAAACATAGAAATTGCATCGGAATTAAATAGAAAAGGCACAATGTTGTCTTAAGTACAAGAAAACTAACTCTTCTAACTGTCTATGTTTGAACCATTCCTGTTACACTAGTTATAGATTCCGATGTTTCACTTCAGGTTTAGTGTATCCCCCTGACCTTATTATTCACGATGAAACACAGATATTGCATCGGAATTAAATACAAAAGGCACTATGCCGACTTAAGTACAAGAAAACTGACTATTCTTACAGTCTATGTTTTGAACCATTCCTGTGACACTACTTATTGATTCCGATGCTTCACTTCATTTTTACTGTATCCCTCTGACCTTCTTATTGACGATGAAACACAGGTATTGCATCGGAATTAAATACAAAAGGCACAATGCCGACTTAAGTACAAGAAATCTGACTCTTATTACTGTCTATGTTTGAACCATTCCTGTGACACTAGTTATAGATTCCGATGCTTCACTTCAGGTTTACTGTATGCCTCTGACCTTCTTATTGACGATGGAACATAGAAATTGCATCGGAATTAAATAGAAAAGGCACAATGACGACTTAAGTACAAGAAAACTAACTCTTCTAACTGTCTATGTTTGAACCATTCCTGTTATACTAGATATAGATTCCGATGCTTCACTTCAGGTTTACTGTATCCCTCTGACCTTCTTATTGACGATGAAACACAGATATTGCATCGGAATTAATTACAAAAGGCACTATGCCGACTTAAGTACAAGAAACCTAACTATTCTTATTGTCTATGCTTTGAACCATTCCTGTGACACTAGTTATTGATTCCAATGCTTCACTTCAGGTTTAGTGTATCCCTCTGACCTTCTTATTGACGATGAAACATGGAAATTGCATCGGAATTAGATTGAAAAGGCACAATGCCGACTTAAGTACAAGACAACTAACTCTTCTTACTGTCTATGTTTGAACCATTCCTGTTACACTAGTTATAGATTCCGATGCTTCACTTTAGGTTTACTGTATCCCTCTGACCTTCTTATTGACGATGAAACACAGATAATGCATCGGAATTAAATCCAAAAGGCACAATGCCGTCTTAAGTACAAGAAAACTGACTCTTCTTACTGTCTATGTTTTGAACCATTCCTGTGACACTAGTTATTGATTCCGATGCTTCACTTCAGGTTTACTGTATCCCTCTGTCCTTCTTATTGACGATGAAACATAGAAATTGCATCGGAATTAAATAGAAAAGGCACAATGTTGTCTTAAGTACAAGAAAACTAACTATTCTAACTGTCTATGATTTGAGCCATTCCTGTGACACTAGTTATAGATTCCGACGCTTTTCTTCAGGTATACTGTTTCCCTCTGAAGTTCTTATTGACGATGAAACACATAAATTGCATCGGAATTAAATATAAAAAGCACAATGCCGACTTAAGTACAAGAAAGCTGACTCTTCTTACTGTCTATGTTTAGAACCATTCCTGTGACACTAGTTATTGATTCCGATGCTTCACTTCAGGATTACTGTATTTCTCTGACCTTCTTATTGACGATGAAAGACCGAAATTGCATCGGAATGAAATACAAAAGGCACAATGCCGACTTAAGTACAAGAAAACTGACTCTTCTTACCGTCTATGTTTTGAACCATTCCTGTGACACTAGTTATCAATTCTGATGCTTCACTTCAGGTTTACTGTAACCCTCTGACCTCCTTATTGTCGATGAAACACAGAAATTGCATCGGAATTAAATACAAAAGGCACAATGCTGTCTTAATTACAAGAATACTGACCCTTCTTACTGTCTACGCTCTGAACCATTCATGTGACCCTCGTTATAGATTCCGTTGCTTTACTTCAGGTTTACTGTATCCCTCTGACCTTCTTATTGACGATGAAATACAGAAATTGCTTCGAAATTAAATACAAAACGCACAATGAAGACCTAAGTACAAGAAAACTGACTCTTCTTACTGTCTATGATTTGAGCCATTCCTGTGACACTAGTTATAGATTCCGATGCTTTTCTTCAGGTATACTGTATCCCTCTGAAGTTCTTATTGACGATGAAACACATAAATTGCATCGGAATTAAATATAAAAAGCACAATGCCGACTTAAGTACAAGAAAGCTGACTCTTCTTACTGTCTATGTTTAGAAGCATTCCTGTGACACTAGTTATAGATTCCGATGCTTCACCTCAGGTTTACTGTATCCCTCTGCCCTTCTTATTGACGATGAAACACAGAAATAGCATCGGAATTAAATACAAAAGGCTCAATGCCGACTTAAGTTCAAGAAAACCGACTCTTCTTACTGTCTATGATTTGAACCATTCCTGTGACACTAGTTATAGATTCCGATGCTTCACTTAATGTTTACAGAATCCCTCTGACCTTCGTATTGACGACGAAACACAGAGATTGCATCCGAATTAATAAAGACGGTACAATGCCGACGTAAGTACAAGAAAACTGACTCTTCTTACTGTCTATGTTTTGAACCACTCATGTGACACTCGTTATAGATTACGATGCTTTACTTCAGGTTTACTGTATCCCTCTGACCTTCTTATTGACGATGAAACACAGAATTTGCTTCGGAATTAAATACAAAAAGCATAATGCCGACTTAAGTACAAGATAACTGACTCTTCTTACTGTCTGTGGTTTGAACCATTCCTGTTGCACTAGTTATTGATTCCGATGCTTCACTTCAGGTTTACTGTATGCCTCTGACCTTCTTATTGACGATGGAACATAGAAATTGCATCGGAATTAAATAGAAAAGGCACAATGTCGACTTAAGTACAAGAAAACTAACTCTTCTAACTGTCTATGTTTGAACCATTCCTGTTATACTAGATATAGATTCCGATGCTTCACTTCAGGTTCACTGTATCCCTTTGACCTTCTTATTGACGATGAAACACAGATATTGCATCGGAATTAATTACAAAAGGCACTATGCCGACTTAAGTACAAGAAACCTAACTATTCTTATTGTCTATGTTTTGAACAATTCCTGTGACACTAGTTATTGATTCCGATGCTTCACTTCAGGTTTAGTGTATCCCTCTGACCTTCTTATTGACGATGAAACATAGAAATTCCATCGGAATTAGATTGAAAAGGCACAATGCCGACTTAAGTACAAGACAACTAACTCTTCTTACTGTCTATGTTTGAACCATTCCTGTTACACTAGTTATAGATTCCGATGCTTCACTTTAGGTTTACTGTATCCCTCTGACCTTCTTATTGACGATGAAACACAGATAATGCATCGGAATTAAATCCAAAAGGCACAATGCCGTCTTAAGTACAAGAAAACTGACTCTTCTTACTGTCTATGTTTTGAACCATTCCTGTGACACTAGTTATTGATTCCGATGCTTCACTTCAGGTTTACTGTATCCCTCTGACCTTCTTATTGACGATGAAACATAGAAATTGCATCGGAATTAAATAGAAAAGGCACAATGTTGTCTTAAGTACAAGAAAACTAACTATTCTAACTGTCTATGTTTGAACCATTCCTGTTACACTAGTTATAGATTCCGATGCTTCACTTCAGGTTTAGTGTATCCCCCTGACCTTCTTATTCACGATGAAACACAGAAATTGCTTCGAAATTAAATACAAAACGCACAATGAAGACCTAAGTACAAGAAAACTGACTCTTCTTACTGTCTATGATTTGAGCCATTCCTGTGACACTAGTTATAGATTCCGATGCTTTTCTTCAGGTATACTGTTTCCCTCTGAATTTCTTATTGACGATGAAACACATAAATTGCATCGGAATTAAATATAAAAAGCACAATGCCGACTTAAGTACAAGAAAGCTGACTCTTCTTACTGTCTATGGTTAGAACCATTCCTGTGACGCTAGTTATTGATTCCGATGCTTCACTTCATGATTACTGTATTTCTCTGACCTTCTTATTGACGATGAAAGACCGAAATTGCATCGGAATGAAATACAAAAGGCACAATGCCGACTTAAGTACAAGAAAACTGACTCTTCTTACCGTCTATGTTTTGAACCATTCCTGTGACACTAGATATCAATTCTGATGCTTCACTTCAGGTTTACTGTAACCCTCTGACCTCCTTATTGACGATGAAACACAGAAATTGCATCGGAATTAAACACAAAAGGCACAATGCTGTCTTAATTACAAGAATACTGACCCTTCTTACTGTCTACGCTCTGAACCATTCATGTGACCCTCGTTATAGATTCCGATGCTTTACTTCAGGTTTACTGTATCCCTCTGACCTTCTTATTGACGATGAAACACAGAAATTGCTTCGAAATTAAATACAAAACGCACAATGAAGACCTAAGTACAAGAAAACTGACTCTTCTTACTGTCTATGATTTGAGCCATTCCTGTGACACTAGTTATAGATTCCGATGCTTTTCTTCAGGTATACTGTATCCCTCTGAAGTTCTTATTGACGATGAAACACATAAATTGCATCGGAATTAAATATAAAAAGCACAATGCCGACTTAAGTACAAGAAAGCTGACTCTTCTTACTGTCTATGTTTAGAACCATTCCTGTGACACTAGTTATAGATTCCGATGCTTCACTTCAGGTTTACTGTATCCCTCTGCCCTTCTTATTGACGATGAAACACAGAAATAGCATCGGAATTAAATACAAAAGGCTCAATGCCGACATAAGTTCAAGAAAACCGACTCTTCTTACTGTCTATGATTTGAACCATTCCTGTGACACTAGTTATAGATTCCGATGCTTCACTTAATGTTTACAGAATCCCTCTGACCTTCGTATTGACGACGAAACACAGAGATTGCATCCGAATTAATACAGACGGTACAATGCCGACGTAAGTACAAGAAAACTGACTCTTCTTACTGTCTATGTTTTGAACCACTCATGTGACACTCGTTATAGATTACGATGCTTTACTTCAGGTTTACTGTATCCCTCTGACCTTCTTATTGACGATGAAACACAGAATTTGCTTCGGAATTAAATACAAAAAGCATAATGCCGACTTAAGTACAAGATAACTGACTCTTCTTACTGTCTGTGGTTTGAACCATTCCTGTTGCACTAGTTATAGATTCCGATGCTTCACTTCAGGTTTACTGTATGCCTCTGACCTTCTTATTGACGATGGAACATAGAAATTGCATCGGAATTAAATAGAAAAGGCACAATGTCGACTTAAGTACAAGAAAACTAACTCTTCTAACTGTCTATGTTTGAACCATTCCTGTTATACTAGATATAGATTCCGATGCTTCACTTCAGGTTCACTGTATCCCTTTGACCTTCTTATTGACGATGAAACACAGATATTGCATCGGAATTAATTACAAAAGGCACTATGCTGACTTAAGTACAAGAAACCTAACTATTCTTATTGTCTATGTTTTGAACCATTCCTGTGACACTAGTTATTGATTCCGATGCTTCACTTCAGGTTTAGTGTATACCTCTGACCTTCTTATTGACGATGAAACATAGAAATTGCATCGGAATTAGATTGAAAAGGCACAATGCCGACTTAAGTACAAGAAAACTAACTCTTCTTACTGTCTATGTTTGAACCATTCCTGTTACACTAGTTATAGATTCTGACGCTTTACTTTAGGTTTGCTGTATCCCTCTGACCTTCTTATTGACGATGAAACACAGATAATGCATCGGAATCAAATCCAAAAGGCACAATGCCGTCTTAAGTACAAGAAAACTGACTCTTCTTACTGTCTATGTTTTGAACCATTCCTGTGACACTAGTTATTGATTCCGATGCTTCACTTCAGGTTTACTGTATCCCCCTGACCTTCTTATTGACGATGAAACATAGAAATTGCATCGGAATTAAATAGAAAAGGCACAATGTTGTCTTAAGTACAAGAAAACTAACTATTCTAACTGTCTATGTTTGAACCATTCCTGTTACACTAGTTATAGATTCCGATGCTTCACTTCAGGTTCAGTGTATCCCCCTGACCTTCTTATTCACGATGAAACACAGATATTGCATCGGAATTAAATACAAAAGGCACTATGCCGACTTAAGTACAAGAAAACTGACTATTCTTACAGTCTATGTTTTGAACCATTCCTGTGACACTACTTATTGATTCGGATGCTTCACTTCATATTTACTGTATCCCTCTGACCTTCTTATTGACGATGAAACACAGGTATTGCATCGGAATTAAATACAAAAGGCACAATGCCGACTTAAGTACAAGAAAACTGACTCTTCTTGCAGTCTATGTTTTGAACCATTCCTGTGACACTACTTATAGATTCCGATGCTTCACTTCATTTTTACTGTATCCCTCTGACCTTCTTATTGACGATGAAACACAGGTATTGCATCGGAATTAAATACAAAAGGCACAATGCCGACTTAAGTACAAGAAAACTGACTCTTCTTACCGTCTATGTTTTGAACCATTCCTGTGACACTAGGTATAGATTCCGATGCTTCACTTCAGGTTTACTGTATCCCTCTGACCTTCTTATTGACGATGAAACACAGATATAGCATCGGAATTAAATACAAAAGGCTCAATGACGACTGAAGTACAAGAAAACTGACTCTTTTTTCTGTCTATGTTTTGAACCATTCCTGTGACACTAGGTATAGATTCCGATGCATCACTTCAGGTTTACTGTAACCCTCTGACCTCCTTATTGACGATGAAACACAGAAATTGCATCGGAATTAAATACAAAAGGCACAATGCCGACTTAAGTACAAGAAAACTGACTCTTCTTACCGTCTATGCTTTGAACCATTCCTGTGACACTAGTTATCAATTCTGATGCTTCACTTCAGGTTTACTGTAACCCTCTGACCTCCTTATTGGCGATGAAACACCGAAATTGCATTGGAATTAAATACAAAAGGCACAATGCTGTCTTAATTACAAGAATACTGACCCTTCTTACTGTCTACGCTCTGAACCATTCATGTGACCCTCGTTATAGATTCCGATGCTTTACTTCAGGTTTACTGTATCCCTCTGACCTTCTTATTGACGATGAAACACAGAAATTGCTTCGAAATTAAATACAAAACGCACAATGAAGACCTAAGTACAAGAAAACTGACTCTTCTTACTGTCTATGATTTGAGCCATTCCTATGAAACTAGTTATAGATTCCGATGCTTATCTTCAGGTATACTGTTTCCCTCTGAAGTTCTTATTGACGATGAAACACAGAAATTGCATCGGAATTAAATATAAAAAGCACAATGCCGCCTTAAGTACAAGAAAGCTGACTCTTCTTACTGTCTATGTTTAGAACCATTCCTGTGACACTAGTTATAGATTCCGATGCTTCACTTCAGGTTTACTGTATCCCTCTGCCCTTCTTATTGACGATGAAACACAGAAATAGCATCGGAATTAAATACAAAAGGCTCAATGCCGACTTAAGTACAAGAAAACCGACTCTTCTTACTGTCTATGATTTGAACCATTCCTGTGACACTAGTTATAGATTCCGATGCTTCACTTAAGGTTTACAGAATCCCTCTGACCTTCGTATTGACGACCAAACACAGAGATTGCATCCGAATTAATACAGACGGTACAATGCCGACGTAAGTACAAGAAAACTGATTCTTCTTACTGTCTATGTTTTGAACCACTCATGTGACACTCGTTATAGATTACGATGCTTTACTTCAGGTTTACTGTATCCCTCTGACCTTCTTATTGACGATGAAACACAGAATTTGCTTCGGAATTAAATACAAAAAGCATAATGCCGACTTAAGTACAAGATAACTGACTCTTCTTACTGTCTGTGGTTTGAACCATTCCTGTTGCACTAGTTATAGATTCCGATGCTTCACTTCAGGTTTAGTGTATGCCTCTGACCTTCTTATTGACGATGGAACATAGAAATTGCATCGGAATTAAATAGAAAAGGCACAATGTCGACTTAAGTACAAGAAAACTAACTGTTCTAACTGTCTATGTTTGAACCATTCCTGTTATACTAGATATAGATTCCGATGCTTCACTTCAGGTTCACTGTATCCCTCTGACCTTCTTATTGACGATGAAACACAGATATTGCATCGGAATTAATTACAAAAGGCACTATGCTGACTTAAGTACAAGAAACCTAACTATTCTTATTGTCTATGTTTTGAACCATTCCTGTGACACTAGTTATTGATTCCGATGCTTCACTTCAGGTTTAGTGTATACCTCTGACCTTCTTATTGACGATGAAACATAGAAATTGCATCGGAATTAGATTGAAAAGGCACAATGCCGACTTAAGTACAAGAAAACTAACTCTTCTTACTGTCTATGTTTGAACCATTCCTGTTACACTAGTTATAGATTCTGATGCTTCACTTTAGGTTTACTGTATCCCTCTGACCTTCTTATTGACGATGAAACACAGATAATGCATCGGAATTAAATCCAAAAGGCACAATGCCGTCTTAAGTACAAGAAAACTGACTCTTCTTACTGTCTATGTTTTGAACCATTCCTGTCACACTAGTTATTGATTCCGATGCTTCACTTCAGGTTTACTGTATCCCTCTGACCTTCTTATTGACGATGAAACATAGAAATTGCATCGGAATTAAATAGAAAAGGCACAATGTTGTCTTAAGTACAAGAAAACTAACTCTTCTAACTGTCTATGTTTGAACCATTCCTGTTACACTAGTTATTGATTCCGATGCTTCACTTCAGGTTTAGTGTATCCCCCTGACCTTCTTATTCACGATGAAACACATATATTGCATCGGAATTAAATACAAAAGGCACTATGCCGACTTAAGTACAAGAAAACTGACTATTCTTACAGTCTATGTTTTGAACCATTCCTGTGACACTACTTATTGATTCCGATGCTTCACTTTATTTTTACTGTATTCCCTCTGACCTTCTTATTGACGATGAAACACAGGTATTGCATCGGAATTAAATACAAAAGGCACAATGCCGACTTAAGTACAAGAAAACTGACTCTTGTTACTGTCTATGTTTGAACCATTCCTGTGACACTAGTTATTGATTCCGATGTTTCACTTCAGGCTTACTGTATCCCTCTGACCATCTTATTGACGATGAATCACAGAAATTGCATCGGAATTAAATACAAAAGGCACAATGCCGACTTAAGTACAAGAAAACTGACTCTTCTTACCGTCTATGATTTGAACCATTCCTGTGACACTAGGTATAGATTCCGATGCCTCACTTCAGGTTTACTGTATCCCTCTGACCTTCTTATTGACGATGAATCACAGAAATTGCATCGAATTAAATTCTAAAGGCACAATGCCGACTTAAGTACAAGAAAACTGACTCTTCTTACCGTCTATGATTTGAACCATTCCTGTGACACTAGGTATAAATTCCGATGCTTCACTTCAGGTTTACTGTAACCCTCTGACCTCCTTATTGACGATGAAACACAGAAATTGCATCGGAATTAAATACAAAAGGCACAATGCCGTCTTAATTACAAGAATACTGACCCTTCTTACTGTCTATGCTCTGAACCATTCATGTGACCCTCGTTATAGATTCCGATGCTTTACTTCAGGTTTACTGTATCCCTCTGACCTTCTAATTGACGATGAAACACAGAATTTGCTTCGGAATTAAATACAAAAGGCATAATGCCGACTTAAGTACAAGATAACTGACTCGTCTTACTGTCTGTGGTTTGAACCATTCGTGTTGCACTAGTTATAGATTCCGATGCTTCACTTCAGGTTTACTGTATGCCTCTGACCTTCTTATTGACGATGGAACATAGAAATTGCATCGGAATTAAATAGAAAAGGCACAATGACGACTTAAGTACAAGAAAACTAACTCTTCTAACTGTCTATGTTTGAACCATTCCTGTTATACTAGATATAGATTCCGATGCTTCACCTCAGGTTTACTGTATCCCTCTGACCCTTCTTATTGACGATGAAACACAGATATTGCATCGGAATTAATTACAAAAAGGCACTATGCCGACTTAAGTACAAGAAACCTAACTATTCTTATTGTCTATGTTTTGAACCATTCCTGTGACACTAGTTATTGATTCCGATGCTTCACTTCAGGTTTACTGTATCCCTCTGACCTTCTTATTGACGATGAAACATAGAAATTGCATCGGAATTAAATAGAAAAGGCACAATGTTGTCTTAAGTACAAGAAAACTAACTATTCTAACTGTCTATGTTTGAACCATTCCTGTTACACTAGTTATAGATTCCGATGCTTCACTTCAGGTTTAGTGTATCCCCCTGACCTTCTTATTCACGATGAAACACAGATATTGCATCGGAATTAAATACAAAAGGCACTATGCCGACTTAAGTACAAGATAACTGACTATTCTTACAGTCTATGCTTTGAACCATTCCTGTGACACTAGTTACAGATTCCAATGCTTAACTTCAGGTTTACTGTATCCCACTGACCTTCTTATTGACGATGAAACACAGAAATTGTATCGGAATTAAATACAAAATGCACAATGCCGACTTAAGTACAAGAAAACTGACTCTTCTTGCAGTCTATGTTTTGAACCATTCCTGTGACACTACTTATAGATTCCGATGCTTCACTTCATTTTTACTGTATCCCCCCTGCCCTTCTTATTGACGATGAAACACAGATATTGCATCGGAATTAAATACGAAAGGCACTATGCCGACTTAAGTACAAGAAAACTGACTCTTCTTACTGTCTATGTTTTTGAACCATTCCTGTGACACTAGTTATAGATTCCGTTGCTTTACTTCAGGTTTACTGTATCCCACTGACCTTGTTAATGACGATGAAGCACAGAAATTGTATCGGCATTAAATGCAAAAGGCACAATGCTGACTTAAGTACAAGAAAACTGAGTCTTCTCACTGTATATGTTTTGAACCATTCATGTGACACTAGTTATAGATTCCGATGCTTCACTTCAGGCTTACTGTATCCCTCTGACCTTCTTATTGACGATGAAACACAGAAATTGCATCGGAATGAAATACAAAAGGCACACTGCAGACTTAAGTACTAGAAAATTGACACTTCTTACTGTCTCTGTTTTGAACCATTCCTGTGACACTAGTTATAGTTTCCAATGCTTCACTTCAGGTTTACTGTATCCTTCTGACCTTCTTATTGACGATGAAGCACAGCAATAGCATAAGAATAAAATTCAAAAGGCACAATGCCGACTTAAGTACAAGAATTTGACTCTTCTTACTGTCTATGTTTGAACCATTCCTGTGACACTAGTTATAGATTCCGATGCTTCACTTCAGGATCACTGTATCACTCTGACCTTGTTATTGACGATGAAACACTGAAATTGCATCGGAATTATACACAAAAAGCACAATGCCGACTAAAGTACAAGAAAAGTGACTCTTCTTACTGTCTATGCTTTGAACCATTCCTGTGACACTTGTTATAGATTCCGATGCCTCACTTCAGGTTTACAGTATGCCTCTGACCTTGTTATTGACGATGAAACACAGAAATTGCATCGGAATTAAATACAAGAGGCACAATGACGACTTAAGTACAAGAAAACTGAGTCTTCTTACTGTCTATGTTTTGAACCATTCCTGTGACACGTAGTTATAGATTCTGATGCTTCACTTCAGGTTTACTGTATCCCTCTGACCTCCATATTGACGATGAAACACAGAAATTGCATCGGAATTAATTACAAAAGGCACAATGCCGACTTAAGTATAAGAAAACTGACTCTTCTTACTGTCGAGGTTTTGAACCATTCATGTGACACTCGTTATAGATTCCGATGCTTTACTTCAGGTTTACTGTATCCCTCTGACCTTATTGACGATGAAACACAGAAATTGCTTCGGAATTACATACAAAAGGCACAATGCCGACTTAAGTACAGGATAACTGACTCTTCTTACTGTCTATGATTTGAACCATTCCTGTGACACTAGTTATAGATTCCGATGCTTCATTTCAGGTTTACTGTTTCCCTCTGACCTTCTTATTGACGATGAAACACAGAAATTGCATCGGAATTAAATACAAAAGGCACAATGCCGACTTAAGTACAAGAAGACTGACTCTTCTTACATTCTATGCTTTGAACTATTCCTGTGACACTACTTATAGATTGCGATGCTTCACTTCAGGTTTACTGTATCCCTCTGACCTTCTTATTGACGATGAAACACAGAAATTGCATCGGAATGAAATACAAAAGGCACGATGCCGACTTAAGTACAAGGTAACTGACTCTTCTACTGTCTGTGGTTTGAATCATTCCTGTTACACTACTTATATATTCCGATGCTTCACTTCAGGTTTACTGTATCCCACTGACCTTCTTATTGACGATGAAACATGGAAGTTGCATCGAAATTAAATACATAAGGCACAATGCCGACTTAAGTACAAGAAGACTGACTCTTCTTACATTCTATGTTTTGAACCATTCCTGTGACACTACTTATAGATTGCGATGCTTCACTTCAGGTTTACTGTATCCCTCTGACCTTCTTATTGACGATGAAACACAGATATTGCATCGGAATTAAATACAAAAGGCACAATGCCGACTTAAGTGCAAGAGAACTGACTCTTGTTACTGTCTATGTTTGAACCATTCCTGTGAAACTAGTTATAGATTCCGATGTTTCACTTCAGGTTTACTGTATCCCTCTGACCTTCTTATAGACGATGAAACACCGAAATTGCATCGGAATTAAATACAAAAGGCACTAGGCCGACTTAAGTACAAGAAAACTGACTCTTCTTACTGCCTATGCATTGAACCATTCCTGTGACACTAGTTATAGACTCCGATGCTTCACTTCAGGATTACTGTATGCCTCTGACCTTCTTAGTGACGATGAAACACAGAATTTGCTTCGGAATTAAATACAAAGGGCACAATGCCGACTTAAGTACCAGAAAACTGACTCTTCTTACTGTCTATGTTTGAACCGTTCCTGTGACACTACTTATAGATTCCGATGCTTCCCTTCAGGTTCACTGTATCCCTCTGACCTTCTTATTGACGATGAAACACCGAAATTGCATCGGAATTAAATACAAAAGGCACAATGCCGACATAAGTACAAGAAAACTGGCTCTTCTTACTGTCTACGTTTTGAACCATTCCTGTGACACTAGTTATAGATTCCGAAGCTACACTTCATGTTTACTGTGTGCCTCTGCCTTTCTTATTGACTATGAAACATTGAAATTGCATCGAAATTAAATACAAAAGGCACAATGCAGACTTAACTACAAGAAAACTGACCCTTCTTACTGTCTATGTTTTGAACCATTCCTGTGACACTAGTTATAGATTCCGATGCTTCACTTGAGGTTTACTGTATATCTCTGACCTTCTTATTGACGATGATACACAGAAATTGCATCGGAATAAAATACAAATTCACAAAGCCGACCTAAGCACAAGAAAAATGACTCTTCTTACTGTCTATGCTTTGAACCATTCATGTGACAATCGTTATAGATTCCGATGCTTTACTTCAGGTTTACTGTATCCCTCTGACCTTCTTATTGACGATGAAATACAGAAATTGCATCGGAATTAAATACAAAAGGCACAATGCCGACTTAAGTACAAGAAAACTGACTCTTCTTACTGTCTATGTTTTGAACCATTCCTGTGACACTAGTTATAGACTCCGATGCTTGACTTCAGGTTTACTGTATCCCTCTGTCCTTCTTATTGACGATGAAACTGAGAAATAGCATCGGAATTAAATACAAAAGGCACAATGCCGACTTTAGTACAAGAAAACTGACTCTTCTTACTGTCTATGTTTTGAACCATTCCTGTGACACTAGTTATAGATTCCGATGCTTCACTTAAAGTTTACTGTATCCCTCTGACCCTCTTATTGACGATGAAACACAGAGATTGCATCCGAATTAATACAAAAGGTAGAATGCCGACTTAAGAACAAGAAAACTGACTCTTCTTACTGTCTATGTTTGAACCATTCATGTGACACTCGTTATAGATTACGATGCTTTACTTCAGGTTTACTGTATCCCTCTGACCTTCTTATTGACGATGAAACACTGAATTTGCTCCGGAATTAAATACAAAAGGCACAATGCCGATTTAAGTACAAGATAACTGACTCTTCTTATTGTCTGTGGTTTGAACCATTCCTGTTGCACTAGTTATAGATTCCGATGCTTCACCTCAGGTTTACTGTATGCCTCTTACCTTCTTATTGACGATGGAACACAGAAATTGCATCGGAATTAAATAGAAAAGGCACAATGACGACTTAAGTACAAGAAAACTAACTCTTCTAACTGTCTATGTTTGAACCATTCCTGTTATACTAGTTATAGATTGCGATGCTTCACTTCAGGTTTACTGTATCCCTCTGACCTTCTTATTGACGATGAAACACAGATATTGCATCGGAATTAAATACAAAAGGCATTATGCCGACTTAAGTACAAGAAAACTAACTATACTTACTGTCTATGTTTTGAACCATTCCTGTGACACTAGTTATAGATTCCGATGCTTCACTTCAGGTTCACTGTATCCCTGTGACCTACGTATTGACGATGCAACACTGAAATTCCATCGGAATTAAATACAAAAGGCACAATGCCGACTTAAGTACAAGAAAACTGGCTCTTCTTACTGTCTATGTTTTCAACCATTCCTGTGACACTAGTTATAGATTCCGATGCTTCACTTCAGGTTTACTGTATCCCTCTGACCTTCTTATTGACGATGAAACACGGATATTGCATCGGAATTAAATACCAAAGTCTCTATGCCGACTTAAGTACAAGAAAACTGACTCTTCTTACTGTCTATGATTTGAACCAGTCCTGTGACACTAGTATAGATACCAATGCTTAACTTCAGGTTTACTGTTTGCCTCTGACCTTCTTATTGACGATGAAACACAGAAATTGCATCGGAATGAAATACAAAAGGCACGATGCCGACTTAAGTACAAGGTAACTGACTCTTTTACTGTCTGTGGTTTGAATCATTCCTGTTACACTACTTATAGATTCCGATGCTTCACTTCAGGTTTACTGTATCCCTCTGACCTTCTTATTGACGATGAAACACAGATATTGCATCGGAATTAAATACAAAAGTCTCTATGCCGACTTAAGTACAAGAAAACTGACCCTTCTTACTGTCTATGATTTGAACCAGCCCTGTGACACTAGTTATAGATTCCAATGCTTAACTTCAGGATTACTGTATCCCACTGACCTTCTTAGTGACGACGAAACACAGAATTTGCTTCGGAATTAAATACAAAGGGCACAATGCCGACTTAAGTACCAGAAAACTGACTCTTCTTACTGTCTATGTTTGAACCATTCCTGTGACACTACTTATAGATTCCGATGCTTCCCTTCAGGTTCACTGTATCCCTCTGACCTTCTTATTGACGATGAAACACCGAAATTGCATCGGAATTAAATACAAAAGGCACAATGCCGACATAAGTACAAGAAAACTGGCACTTCTTACTGTCTACGTTTTGAACCATTCCTGTGACACTAGTTATAGATTCCGAAGCTACACTTCATGTTTACTGTGTGCCTCTGACTTTCTTATTGACTATGAAACATTGAAATTGCATCGGAATTAAATACAAAAGGCACAATGCAGACTTAACTACAAGAAAACTGACCCTTCTTACTGTCTATGTTTTGAACCATTCCTGTGACACTAGTTATAGATTCCGATGCTTCACTTGAGGTTTACTGTATATCTCTGACCTTCTTATTGACGATGATACACAGAAATTGCATCGGAATAAAATACAAAAATCACAAAGCCGACTTAAGCACAAGAAAACTGACTCTTCTTACTGTCTATGTTTTGAACCATTCATGTGACAATCGTTATAGATCCGATGCTTTACTTCAGGTTTACTGTATCCCTCTGACCTTCTTATTGACGATGAAATACAGAAATTGCATCGGAATTAAATACAAAAGGCACAATGCCGACTTAGGTACAAGAAAACTGACTCTTCTTACTGTCTATGTTTTGAACCATTCCTGTGACACTAGTTAGAGACTCCGATGCTTCACTTCAGGTTTACTGTATCCCTCTGTCCTTTTTATTGACGATGAAACTGAGAAATAGCATCGGAATTAAATACAAAAGGCACAATGACGACTTAAGTACAAGAAAACTAACTCTTCTAACTGTCTATGTTTGAACCATTCCTGTTATACTAGTTATAGATTGCGATGCTTCACTTGAGGTTTACTGTATCCCTCTGACCTTCTTATTGACGATGAAACACAGAGATTGCATCCGAATTAATACAAAAGGTAGAATGCCGACTTAAGTACAAGAAAACTGACTCTTCTTACTGTCTATGTTTGAACCATTCATGTGACACTCGTTATAGATTACGATGCTTTACTTCAGGTTTACTGTATCCCTCTGACCTTCTTATTGACGATGAAACACTGAATTTGCTTCGGAAATAAATACAAAAGGCACAATGCCGATTTAAGTACAAGATAACTGATTCTTCTTATTGTCTGTGGTTTGAACCATTCCTGTTGCACTAGTTATAGATTCCGATGCTTCACCTCAGGTTTACTGTATGCCTCTTACCTTCTTATTGACGATGGAACATAGAAATTGCATCGGAATTAAATAGAAGAGGCACAATGACGACTTAAGTACAAGAAAACTAACTCTTCTAACTGTCTATGTTTGAACCATTCCTGTTATACTAGTTAGGGATTGCGATGCTTCACTTCAGGTTTACTGTATCCCTCTGACCTTCTTATTGACGATGAAACACAGATATTGCATCGGAATTAAATACAAAAGGCTCAATGCCGACTGAAGTACAAGAAAACTGACTCTTTTTACTGTCTTTGTTTTGAACCATTCCTGTGACACTCGTTATAGATTCCGATGCTTCACTTCAGGTTTAGTGTATCCCCCTGACCTTCCTATTCACGATGAAACACAGATATTGCATCGGAATTAAATACAATAGGCACTATGCCGACTTAAGTACAAGAAAACTGACTATTCTTACAGTCTATGCTTTGAACCATTCCTGTGACACTAGTTACAGATTCCAATGCTTAACTTCAGGTTTACTGTATCCCACTGACCTTCTTATTGACGATGAAACACAGAAATTGCATCGGAATTAAATACAAAATGCACAATGCCGACTTAAGTACAAGAAAACTGACTCTTCTTGCAGTCTATGCTTTGAACCATTCCTGTGACACTACTTATAGATTCCGATGCTTCACTTCATTTTTACTGTATCCCTCTGACCTTCTTATTGACGATGAAACACAGGTATTGCATCGGAATTAAATACAAAAGGCACAATGCCGACTTAAGTACAAGAAAACTGACTCTTGTTACTGTCTATGTTTGAACCATTCCTGTGACACTAGTTATTGATTCCGATGCTTCACTTCAGGTTTACTGTATCCCTCTGACCTTCTTATTGACGATGAATCACAGAAATTGCATCGGAATTAAATATAAAAAGCACAATGCCGACTTAAGTACAAGAAAGCTGACTCTTCTTACTGGCTATGTTTAGAACCATTCCTGTGACACTAGTTATAGATTCCGATGCTTCACTTCAGGTTTACTGTATCCCTCTGCCCTTCTTATTGACGATGAAACACAGAAATAGCATCGGAATTAAATACAAAAGGCTCAATGAAGACTTAAGTACAAGAAAACTGACTCTTCTTACTGTCTATCATTTGAACCATTCCTGTGACACTAGTTATGGATTCCGATTCTTTACTCCAGGTTTACTGTATCCCTCTGACCTTCTTATTGACGATGAAACACAGAATTTGCTTCGGAATTAAATACAAAAGGCATAATGCCGACTTAAGTACAAGATAACTGACTCCACTTACTGTCTGTGGTTTGAACCATTCCTGTGACACCACTTATAGATTCCGATGCTTCACTTCAGGTTTACTCTATCCCTCTGAACTTCTTATTGACAATGAAACACAGAAATTGCTTCGGAATTAAATACAAAAAGGCACAATGAAGACTTAAGTACAAGAAATCTGACTCTTCTTACTGTCTATCATTTGAACCATACCTGTGACACTAGTTATAGATTCCGATTCTTTACTCCAGGTTTACTGTATCCCTCTGACCTTCTTATTGACGATGAAACACAGAATTTGCTTCGGAATTAAATACAAAAGGCATAATGCCGACTTAAGTACAAGATAACTGACTCTTCTTACTGTCTGTGGTTTGAACCATTCCTGTGACACTAGGTATAGATTCCGATGCTTCACTTCAGGTTTACTCTATCCCTCTGACCTTCTTACTGACGATGAAACACAGAAATTGCATCCGAATTAAATACAAAAGGCACAATGCCGACTTAAGTACAAGAAAACTGACTCCTCTGACTGTCCATGTTTTGAACCATTCATGTGACACTCGTTATAGATTCCGATTCTTTACTCCAGGTTTACTGTATCCCTCTGACCTTCTTATTGACGATGAAACACAGAAATTGCTTCGGAATTAAATACAAAAGGCACAATGCCGACTTAAGTACAAGATAACTGACTCTTCTTCCTGTCTGTGGTTTGAATCATTCCTGTTACACTACTTATAGATTCCGATGCTTCACTTCAGGTTTACTGTATCCCTCTGACCTTCTTATTGACGATGAAACACAGATATTGCATCGGAATTAAATACAAAAGTCTCTATGCCGACTTAAGTACAAGAAAACTGACTATTCTTACTGTCTATGATTTGAACCAGTCCTGTGACACTAGTTATAGACTCCAATGCTTAACTTCATGATTACTGAATCCCACTGACCTTCTTATTGACGATGAAACATGGAAATTGCATCGAAATTAAATACAAAAGGCACAATGCCGACTTAAGTACAAGAAGACTGACTCTTCTTACATTCTATGTTTTGAACCATTCCTGTGACACTACTTATAGATTGCGATGCTTCACTTCAGGTTTACTGTATCCCTCTGACCTTCTTATTGACGATGAAACACAGATATTGCATCGGAATTAAATACAAAAGGCACAATGCCGACTTAAGTGCAAGAGAACTGACTCTTGTTACTGTCTATGTTTGAACCATTCCTGTGAAACTAGTTATAGATTCCGATGTTTCACTTCAGGTTTACTGTATCCCTCTGACCTTCTTATTGACGATGAAACACCGAAATTGCATCGGAATTAAATACAAAAGGCACTAGGCCGCCTTAAGTACAAGAAAACTGACTCTTCTTACTGCCTATGCTTTGAACCATTCCTGTGACACTAGTTATAGACTCCGATGCTTCACTTCAGGATTACTGTATGCCTCTGACCTTCTTAGTGACGATGAAACACAGAATTTGCTTCGGAATTAAATACATAGGGCACAATGCCAACTTAAGTACCAGAAAACTGACTCTTCTTACTGTCTATGTTTGAACCATTCCTGTGACACTACTTATAGATTCCGATGCTTCACTTCAGGTTCACTGTATCCCTCTGACCTTCTTATTGACGATGAAACACCGAAATTGCATCGGAATTAAATACAAAAGGCACAATGCCGACATAAGTACAAGAAAACTGGCTCTTCTTACTGTCTACGTTTTGAACCATTCCTGTTGCACTAGTTATAGATACTGATGCTTCACCTCAGGTTTACTGTATGCCTCTGTCCTTCTTATTGACGATGGAACATAGAAATTGCATCGGAATTAAATAGAAAAGGCGCAATGACGACTTAAGTACAAGAAAACTAACTCTTCTAACTGTCTATGTTTGAACCATTCCTGTCATACTAGTTATAGATTCCGATGCTTCACTTCAGGTTTACTGTATCCCTCTGACCTTCTTATTGACGATGAAACACAGATATTGCATCGGAATTAAATACAAAAGGCTCAATGACGACTGAAGTACAAGAAAACTGACTCTTCTTTCTGTCTATGTTTTGAACCATTCCTGTGACACTAGTTATTGATTCCGATGCTTCACTTCAGGATTACTGTATCCCACGGACATTCTTATTGACGATGAAACAAAGAAATTGCATCGGAATTAAATAGAAAAGGCACAATGCCGTCTTAAGTACAAGAAAACTAACTCTTCTAACTGTCTATGTTTGAACCATTCCTGTTACACTAGTTATAGATTCCGATGCTTCACTTCAGGTTTACTGTATCCCCCTGCCCTTCTTATTGACGATGAAACACAGATATTGCATCGGAATTAAATACGAAAGGCACTATGCCGACTTAAGTACAAGATAACTGACTATTCTTACAGTCTATGTTTTGAACCATCCTTGTGACACTAGTTATAGATTCCAATGCTTAACTTCAGGTTTACTGTATCCCACTGACCTTCTTATTGACGATGAAACACAGAAATTGCATCGGAATTAAATACAAAATGCACAAAGCCGACTTAAGTACAAGAAAACTGACTCTACTTACAGTCTATGTTTTGAACCATTCCTGTGACACTACTTATAGATTCCGATGCTTCACTTCAGGTTTACTGTATCCCTCTGACCTTCTTATTGACGATGAAACACAGATATTGCATCGGAATTAAATACAAAAGGCACAATGGCGACTTAAGTACAAGAAAACTGACTCTTGTTACTGTCAATGTTTGAACCATTCCTGTGACACTAGTTATTGATTCCGATGTTTCACTTCAGGTTTACTGTATCCCTCTGACCTCCTTATTGACGATGAATCAAAGAAATTGCATCGGAATTAAATACAAAAGGCACAATGCCGACTTAAGTACAAGAAAACTGACTTTTCTTACCGTCTATGTTTTGAACCATTCCTGTGACACTAGGTATAGATTCCGATGCTTCACTTCAGGTTTACTGTATCCCTCTGACCTTCTTATTGACAATGAAACACAGAAATTGCTTCGGAATTAAATACAAAAGACACAATGAAGACTTAAGTACAAGAAAACTGACTCTTCTTACTCTCTATTATTTGAACCATTCCTGTGACACTAGTTATAGATTCCGATGCTTCACTTCAGGTTTACTCTATGCCTCTCACCCTCTTAGTGACGATGAAACACAGAATTTGCTTCGGAATTAAATACAAAGGGCACAATGCCGACTTAAGTACCAGAAAACTGACTCTTCTTACTGTCTATGTTTGAACCATTCCTGTGACACTAGTTATAGATTCCGATGCTTCACTTCAGGTTCACTGTATCACTCTGACCTTCTTATTGACGATGAAACACTGAAATTGCATCGGAATTATACACAAAAAGCACAATGCCGACTTAAGTACAAGAAAAGTGATTCTTCTTACTGTCTATGCTTTGAACCATTCCTGTGACACTTGTTATAGATTCCGATGCCTCACTTCAGGTTTACTGTATGCCTCTGACCTTGTTATTGACGATGAAACACAGAAATTGCATCGGAATTAAATACAAGAGGCCACAATGCCGACTTAAGTACAAGGAAACTGAGTCTTCTTACTGTCTATGTTTTGAACCCTTCCTGTGACACTAGTTATAGATTCTGATGCTTCACTTCAGGTTTACTGTATCCCTCTGACCTCCATACTGACGATGAAACACAGAAATTGCATCGGAATTAAATACAAAAGGCACAATGCCGACTTAAGTACAAGAAAACTGACTCTTCTTACTGTCGAGGTTTTGAACCATTCATGTGACACTCGTTATAGATTCCGATGCTTTACTTCAGGTTTACTGTATCCATCTGACCTTATTGACGATGAAACACAGAAATTGCTTCGGAATTAAATACAAAAGGCACAATGCCGACTTAAGTACAGGATAACTGACTCTTCTTACTGTCTATGATTTGAACCACTCCTGTGACACTAGTTATAGATTCCGATGCATCATTTCAGGTTTACTGTTTCCCTCTGACCTTCTTATTGACGATGAAACACAGAAATTGCATCGGAATTAAAAACAAAAGGCACAATGCCGACTTAAGTACAAGAAGACTGACCCTTCTTACATTCTATGCTTTGAACTATTCCTGTGACACTACTTATAGATGGCGATGCTTCACTTCAGGTTTACTGTATCCCTCTGACCTTCTTATTGACGATGAAACACAGAAATTGCATCGGAATTAAACACAAAAGGCACAATGCCGACTTAAGTACAAGAAAACTGACTCTTCTTACTGTCTATGTTTTGAACCATTACTGTGACAATAGTTACAGATTCCGATGCTTCACTTCAGGTTCACTGTATCCCTGTGACCTACTTATTGACGATGCAACACTGAAATTCCATCGGAATTAAATACAAAAGGCACAATGCCGACTTAAGTACAAGAAAACTGGCTCTTCTTACTGTCTATGATTTGAACCATTCCTGTGACACTAGTTATAGATTCCGATGCTTCACTTTAGGTTTACTGTATCCCTCTGACCTTCTTATTGACGATGAAACACAGATATTGCATCGGAATTAAATACAAAAGTCTCTATGCCGACTTAAGTACAAGAAAACTGACTCTTCTTACTGTCTATGATTTGAACCAGTCCTGTGACACTAGTTATAGATTCCAGTGCTTAACTTCAGGTTTACTGTTTCCCTCTGACCTTCTTATTGACGATGAAACACAGAAATTGCATCGGAATTAAATACAAAAGGCACGATGCCGACATAAGTACAAGATAACTGACTCTTCTTACTGTCTGTGGTTTGAATCATTCCTGTCACACTACTTATAGATTCCGATGCTTCACTTCAGGTTTACTGTATCCCTCTGACCTTCTTATTGACGATGAAACACAGATTTTGCATCGGAATTAAATACAAAAGTCTCTATGCCGACTTAAGTACAAGAAAACTGACTCTTCTTACTGTCTATGATTTGAACCAGCCCTGTGACACTAGTTATAGATTCCAATGCTTAACTTCAGGATTACTGTATCCCACTGACCTTCTTATTGACGATGAAACATGGAAATTGCATCGAAATTAATACAAAAGGCACAATGCCGACTTAAGTACAAGAAGACTGACTCTTCTTACATTCTATGTTTTGAACCATTCCTGTGACACTACTTATAGATTGCGATGCTTCACTTCAGGTTTACTGTATCCCTCTGACCTTCTTATTGACGATGAAACACAGATATTGCATCGGAATTAAATACAAAAGCCACAATGCCGACTTAAGTGCAAGAGAACTGACTCTTGTTACTGTCTATGTTTGAACCATTCCCGTGAAACTAGTTATAGATTCCGATGTTTCACTACAGGTTTACTGTATCCCTCTGACCTTCTTATTGACGATGAAACACCGAAATTGCATCGGAATTAAATACAAAAGGCACTAGGCCGACTTATGTACAAGAAAACAGACTCTTCTTACTGCCTATGCATTGAACCATTCCTGTGACACTAGTTATAGACTCCGATGCTTCACTTCAGGATTACTGTATGCCTCTGACCTTCTTAGTGACGATGAAACACAGAATTTGCTTCGGAATTAAATACAAAGGGCACAATGCCGACTTAAGTACCAGAAAACAGACACTTCTTGCTGTCTATGTTTGAACCATTCCTGTGACACTACTTATAGATACCGATGCTTCACTTCAGGTTCACTGTATCCCTCTGACCTTCTTATTGACGATGAAACACCGAAATTGCATCGGAATTAAATACAAAAGGCACAATGCTGACATAAGTACAAGAAAACTGGCTCTTCTTACTGTCTGCGTTTTGAACCATTCCTGTGACACTAGTTATAGATTCCGAAGCTACACTTCATGTTTACTGTATGCCTCTGACTTTCTTATTGACTATGAAACATTGAAATTGCATCGTAATTAAATACAAAAGGCACAATGCAGACTTAACTACAGGAAAACTGACCCTTCTTACTGTCTATGTTTTGAACCATTCCTGTGACACTAAGTATAGATTCCGATGCTTCACTTGAGGTTTACTGTATATCTCTGACCTTCTTATTGACGATGATACACAGAAATTGCATCGGAATAAAATACAAAAGGCACAAAGCCGACTTAAGTACAAGAAAACTGACTCTTCTTACTCTCTATGTTTCGAACCATTCATGTGACAATCGTTATAGATTCCGATGCTTTACTTCAGGATTACTGTATCCCTCTGACCTTCTTATTGACGATGAAACACAGAATTTGCTTCGGAATTAAATACAGAAGGCACAATGCCGATTTAAGTACAAGATAACTGACTCTTCTTACTGTCTGTGGTTTGAACCATTCCTGTTGCACTAGTTATAGATTCCGATGCCTCACCTCAGGTTTACTGTATGCCTCTGACCTTCTTATTGACGATGGAACATAGAAATTGCATCGGAATTAAATAGAAAAGGCACAATGACGACTTAAGTACAAGAAAACTAACTCTTCTAACTGTCTATGTTTGAACCATTCCTGTTATACTAGTTATAGATTCCGATGCTTCACTTCAGGTTTACTGTATCCCTCTGACCTTCTTATTGACGATGAAACACAGATATTGCATCGGAATTAAAAACAAAAGGCATTATGCCGACTTAAGTACAAGAAAACTAACTATACTTACTGTCTATGTTTTGAACCATTCCTGTGACACTAGTTATTGATTCCGATGCTTCACTTCAGGTTTACTGTATCCCTCTGACCTTCTTATTGACGATGAAACATAGAAATTGCATCGGAATTAAATAGAAAAGGCACAATGCCGACTTAAGTACAAGAAAACTAACTCTTCTTACTGTCTATGTTTGAACCATTCCTGTTACACTAGTTATAGATTCCGATGCTGCACTTCAGGTTTACTGTATCCCTCTGACCTTCTTATTGACGATGAAACACAGATATTGCATCGGAATTAAATACAAAAGGCTCAATGCCGACTGAAGTACAAGAAAACTAACTCTTTTTACTGTCTATGTCTTGAACCATTCCTGTGACACTAGTTATTGATTCCGATGCTTCACTTCAGGATTACTGTATCCCTCGGACATTCTTATTGACGATGAAACATAGAAATTGCATCGGAATTAAATAGAAAAGGCACAATGCCGTCTTAAGTACAAGAAAACTAACTCTTCTAACTGTCTATGTTTGAACCATTCCTGTTACACTAGTTATAGATTCCGATGCTTCACTTCAGGTTTACTGTATCCCCCTGCCCTTCTTATTGACGATGAAACACAGATATTGCATCGGAGTTAAATACGAAAGGCACTATGCCGACTTAAGTACAAGAAAACTGACTATTCTTACAGTCTATGATTTGAACCATCCTTGTGACACTAGTTATAGATTCCAATGCTTAACTTCAGGTTTACTGTATCCCACGGACCTTCTTATTGACGATGAAACACAGAAATTGCATCGGAATTAAATACAAAATGCACAAAGCCGACTCAAGTACAAGAAAACTGACTCTTCTTACAGTCTATGTTTTGAACCATTCCTGTGACACTACTTATAGATTCCGATGCTTCACTTCAGGTTTACTGTATCCCTCTCACCTTCTTATTGACGATGAAACACAGATATTGCATCGGAATTAAATACAAAAGGCACAATGCCGACTTAAGTACAAGAAAACTGACTCTTGTTACTGTCAATGTTTGAACCATTCCTGTGACACTAGTTATTGATTCCGATGTTTCACTTCAGGTTTACTGTATCCCTCTGACCTTCTTATTGACGATGAATCAAAGAAATTGCATCGGAATTAAATACAAAAGGCACAATGCCGACATAAGTACAAGAAAACTGACACTTCTTACCGTCTATGATTTGAACCAATCCTGTGACACTAGTTATAGATTCCGATGCTTCACTTCAGGTTTACTCTATGCCTCTCACCTTCTTAGTGACGATGAAACACAGAATTTGCTTCGGAATTAAATACAAAGGGCACAATGCCGACTTAAGTACCAGAAAACTGACTCTTCTTACTGTCTATGACTTGAACCATTCCTGTGACACTACTTATAGATTCCGATGCTTCACGTCAGGTTCACTGTATCCCTCTGACCTTCTTATTGACGATGAAACACCGAAATTGCATCGGAATTAAATACAAAAGGCACAATGCCGACTTAAGTACAAGAAAACTGGCTCTTCTTACTGTCTATGTTTTGAACCATTCCTGTGACACTAGTTATAGATGCCGATGCTTCACTTGAGGTTTACTGTATATCTCTGACCTTCTTATTGACGTTGATACACAGAAATTGCATCGGATTTAAATACAAAAGGCACAATGCCGACTTAAGTACAAGAAAACTGACTCTTCGTACTATCTATGTTTTGAACCATTCATGTGACACTCGTTATAGATTCCGATGCTTTATTTCAGGTTTACTGTATCCCTCTGACCTTCTTATTGACGATGAAATAAAGAAATTGCGTCGGAATTAAATACAAAAGGCACAATGCCGACTTAAGTACAAGAAAACTGACTCTTCTAACTGTCTATATTTTGAACCATTCCTGTGACACTAGTTATACATTCCGATGCTTTACTTCAGGTTTACTGTATCCCACTGACCTTGTTATTGACGATGAAGCACAGAAATTGTATCGGAATTAAATGCAAAAGGCACAATGCTGACTTAAGTACTAGAAAACTGACTCTTCTTACTGTCTATGTTTTGAACCATTCCTGTGACACTAGTAATAGTTTCCAATGCTTCACTTCAGGTTTACTGTATCCTTCTGACCTTCTTATTGACGATGAAACACAGAAATAGCATAAGAATTAAATTCAAAAGGCACAATGCCGACTTAAGTACAAGAAATTTGACTCTTCTTACTGTCTATGTTTGAACCATTCCTGTGACACTAGTTATAGATTCCGATGCTTCACTTCAGGTTCACTGTATCACTCTGACCTTCTTATTGACGATGAAACACTGAAATTGCATCGGAATTATACACAAAAAGCACAATGCCGACTTAAGTACAAGAAAAGTGACTCTTCTTACTGTCTATGCTTTGAACCATTCCTGTGACACTTGTTATAGATTCCGATGCCTCACTTCAGGTTTACTGTATGCCTCTGACCTTGTTATTGACGATGAAACACAGAAATTGCATCGGAATTAAATACAAAAGGCACAATGCCGACATAAGTACAGGATAACTGACTCTTCTTACTGTCTATGATTTGAACCATTCCTGTGACACTAGTTATAGATTCCGATGCTTCAC
The DNA here is from genome assembly GCF_021461385.2 of Schistocerca piceifrons. NCBI lineage: Eukaryota > Metazoa > Arthropoda > Insecta > Orthoptera > Acrididae > Schistocerca > Schistocerca piceifrons. Next base: position 96,305 of record NW_025727810.1, on the reverse strand, counting down.
TTCAGGTTTACTGTCTCCCTCTGACCTTCTTATTGACGATGAAACACAGAAATTGCATCGTAATTAAGTACAAAAGGCACAATGCCGACTTAAGTACAAGAAGACTGACTCTTCTTACATTCTATGCTTTGAACTATTCCTGTGACACTACTTATAGATTGCGATGCTTCACTTCAGGTTTACTGTATCCCTCTGACCTTCTTATTGACGATGAAACACAGAAATTGCATCGGAATTAAATACAAAATGCACAATGCCGACTTAAGTACAAGAATACTGACTCTTCTTACTGTCTATGTTTTGAACCATTACTGTGACACTAGTTACAGATTCCGATGCTTCACTTCAGGTTCACTGTATCCCTGTGATCTACTTATTGACGATGCAACACTGAAATTCCATCGGAATTAAATACAAAAGGCACAATGCCGACTTAAGTACAAGAAAACTGGCTCTTCTTACTGTCTATGTTTTGAACCATTCCTGTGACACTAGTTATAGATTCCGATGCTTCACTTCAGGTTTACTGTATCCCTCTGACCTTCTTGTTGACGATGAAACACCGAAATTGCATCGGAATTAAATACAAAAGGTACATTGCCGACTTAAGTAAAAGAAAACTGGCTCTTCTTACTGTCTATGTTTTGAACCATTCCTGTGACACTAGTTATAGTTTCCAATGCTTCACTTCAGGTTTACTGTATCCTTCTGACCTTCTTATTGATTCAGGCGCTCAGTCCGGAACCGCGGGTCTGCTACGGTCGCAGGTTCGAATCCTGCCTCGGGAATGGATGTGTGTGGTGTCCTTAGGTTAGTTAGGTTTAAGTAGTTCTAAGTTCTAGGGGACTGATGACCACAGATGTTAAGTCCCATAGTGCTCAGAGCCAGAGCCTTCTTATTGACGATGAAACACAGAAATAGCATATGAATTAAATTCAAAAGTCACAATGCCGACTTAAGTACAAGAAATCTGACTCTTCTTACTGTCTATGCTTTGAACCATTCCTGTGACACTAGTTATAGATTCCGATGATTCACATCAGGTTCACTGTATCCCTCTGACCTTCTTATTGATGATGAAACACTGAAATTGCATCGGAATTAAATACAAAAGGCACAATGCCGACTTAAGTACAAGAAAACTGCCCCTTCCTACTGTCTATGTTTTGAACTATTCATGTGACACTTGTTATAGATTCCGATGCTTTACTTCAGGTTTACTGTATCCCTCTGACCTTCTTATTGACGATGAAACACAGAAATTGCTTCGGAATTAAATACAAAAGGCACAATGCCGACTTAAGTACAGGATAACTAACTCTTCTCACTGTCTATGATTTGAACCATTCCTGTGACACTAGTTATATATTCCGATGCTTCACTTCAGGTTTACTGTTTCCCTCTGACCTTCTAATTGACGATGAAACACAGAAATTGCATCGGAATTAAATATAAAAGGCACAATGCCGACTTAAGTACAAGAAAACTGACTCTTCTTACTGTCTGTGTTTTGAACCATTACTGTGACACTAGTTATAGATTCTGATGCTTCACTTCACGTTTACTGTATCCCTCTGACCTTCTTTTTGACGATGAAACACAGATATTCCATCGGAATGAAATATAAAAGGCACAATGCCGACTTAAGTACAAGAAAACTGACTCTTCTTACTGACTATGTTTGAACCATTCCTGTTACACTAGTTGAAGATTCCGATGCTTCACTTCAGGTTTACTGTATCCCTCTGACCTTCTTATTGATGATGAAACACAGATATTGCATCGGAATTATATACAAAACGCACAATGCCGACATAAGTACAAGAAAACTGACTCCTCTTACTGTCTATGTTTTGAACCATTCCTGTGACACCAGTTATAGATTCCGATGCTTCACTTCAGATTTACTGTATTCCACTGACCTTCGTATTGACGATGAAACACAGAAATTGTATCGGAATGAAATACAAAAGGCAGAATGCTGACTGAAGAACAAGAAAACTGACTCTTCTCACTGTCTATGCTTTGAACCATTCATGTGACACTCGTTATAAATTCCGATGCTTTACTTCAGGTTTACTATATCCCTCTGACCTTCTTATTGACGATGAAACACAGAAATTGCTTCGGAATTAAATACAAAAGGCACAATGCCGACTTAAGTACAGGATAACTGACTCTTCTTACTGTCTATGATTGGAGCATTACTGTGACACTAGTTATAGATTCCGATGCTTCACTTCAAGTTTACTGTTTCCCTCTGACCTTCTTATTGACGATGAAACACAGAAATTGCATCGGAATTAAATATAAAAGGCACAATGCCGAATTAAGTACAAGGAAACTGACTCTTCTTACTGTCTATGTTTTGAACCATTCCTGTGACACTAGTTATAGATTCCGATGCTTCACTTCGGGTTTACTGTATCCCTCTGACCTTCTTATTGATGATGAAACACAGATATTGCATCGGAATTATATACAAAACGTATAATGCCGACTTAAGTACAAGAAAACTGACTCTTCTTACTGTCTATGTTTTGAACCATTCCTGTGACACTAGTTATAGATTCCGATGCTTCACTTCAGATTTACTGTATACCACTGACCTTCGTGTTGACGATGGAACAAAGAAATTGTATCGGAATGAAATACAAAAGGCACAATGCTGACTGAAGAACAAGAAAACTGACTCTTCTCACTCTCTATGTTTTGAACCATTCATGTGACACTAGTTATAGATTCCGATGCTTCACTTCAGGTCTACTGTATTCCTCTGACCATCTTACTGACGATGAAACACAGAAATTGCATCGGAATTAAATTCAAAAGGCACAATGCCGACTTAAGTACAAGAAAAATGACTCTTCTTACTGTCTATGTTTTGAACCATTCCTGTGACACTAGTTATAGATTCCAATGCTTCACTTCAGGTTTACTGTACCCCTCTGACCTTCTTATTGACGGTGAAACACAGAAATTGCATCGGAATTAAATACAAAAGGCGCAATGTCGACTTAAGTACAAGAAAACTGACACTTCTTGCTGTCTATGTTTTGAATTATTCCTGTGGCACTAGTTATAGATTCCGATGCTTCACTTCAGGTTTACTGTATCCCTCTGTCCTTCTTATTGACGATGAAAGACAGAAATTGCATCGGAAATTAATACAAAAGGCACAATGCCGACTTAAGTACAAGAAAACTGACTCTTCTTACTGTCTATGTTTTGAACCATTCCTGTGACACTAGTTATAGATATCGATGCTTCACTTCAGGTTTACTGTATCCCTCTGACCTTCTTGTTGACGATGAAACACAGAAATTGCTTCGGAAATAATACAAAAGGTACAATGCCGACTTAAGTACAAGATAACTGACTTTTCTTACTGTCTATGTTTTGAACCATTCATGTGACGCTCGTTATAGTTTCCGATGCTTTACTTCATGATTACTGTATCCCTCTGACCTTATTGACGATGAAACACAAATATCGCTTCGGAATTAAATACAAAAGGCACAATGCCGACTTAAGTACAAGATAACTGACTCTTCTTACTGTCTGTGGTTTGAACAATACTTGTTACACTAGTTATAGATTCCGATGCTTCACTTCAGGTTTACTGTATCCCTCCGACATTCATATTGACGATGAAACACAGAAATTGCATCGGAATTAAATACAAAAGGCACAATGCCGACTTAAGTACAAAAAAACTGACTCTTCTTTCAGCCTATGTTTTGAACCATTCCTGCGACACTAGTTATAGATTCTGATGCTTCACATCAGGTTTACTGTATCCCTCTGACCTCCTTATGGACGATGAAACACAGAAATTGCATCGGAATTAAATACAAAAGGCACAATGCCGACTTAAGTACAAGATAACTGGCTCTTCTTACTGTCTGTGGTTCGAAATATTCCTGTTGCACTAGTTATAGATTCCGATGCTTCACTTCAGGTTTACTGTATCCCTCTGACCTTCTTATTGACGATGAAACACAGATATTGCATCGGAATTATATACAAATCGTACAATGCCGACTTAACTACAAGAAAACTGACTCTTCTTACTGGCTATGCTTTGAACCATTCCTGTGACACTAGTTATAGATTCCGATGCTTCACTTCAGGTTTACTGTTTCCCTCGGACCTTCTTATTGACGATGAAACACAGAAATTGTATCGGAAATAAATATAAAAGGCACAATTCCGACTTAAGTACAAGAAATCTGACTCTTCTTACTGTCTATGTTTTGAACCATTCCTGTGACACTAGTTATAGATACCGATGCTTCACTTCAGGTTTACTGTATCCCTCTGACCTTCTTATTGACGATGAAACACAGAAATTGCTTCGGAAATAATACAAAAGGTACAATGCCGACTTAAGTACAAGAAAACTGACTTTTCTTACTGTCTATGTTTTGAAACATTCATGTGACGCTCGTTTTAGTTTCCGATGCTTTACTTCATGATTACTGTATCCCTCTGACCTTATTGACGATGAAACACAAATATCGCTTCGGAATTAAATACAAAAGGCACAATGCCGACTTAAGTACAAGATAACTGACTCTTCTTACTGTCTGTGGTTTGAACCATACTTGTTACACTAGTTATAGATTCCGATGCTTCACTTCAGGTTTACTGTATCCCTCTGACATTCATATTGACGATGAAACACAGAAATTGCATCGGAATTAAATACAAAAGGCACAATGCCGACTTAAGTACAAGAAAACTGACTCTTCTTACTGCCTATGTTTTGAACCATTCCTGCGACACTAGTTATAGATTCCGATGCTTCACATCAGGTTTACTGTATCCCTCCGACCTCCTTATTGACGATGAAACACAGAAATTGCATCGGAATTAAATACAAAAGGCACAATGCCGACTTAAGTTCAAGAAATCTGACTCTTCTTACAGTCTATGTTTTGAACCATTCCTGTGACACTAGTTATAAATTCCGATGCTACACTTCAGGTTTACTGTATCCCTCTGACCTTCTTATTGACGATGAAACACAGATATTGCATCGGAATTATATACAAAACGTACAATGCCGACTTAAGTACAAGAAAACTGTCTCTTCTTACTGTCTATGATTTGAACCATTGCCGTGACACTAGTTATTGATTCCGATGCTTCACTTCAGGTTTACTGTGTCCCTCTGACCTTCTTATTGATGATGAAACACAGATATTGCATCGGAATTAAATACAAAAGGCACTATGCCGACTTAAGTACAAGAAAACTGACTCTTCTTACTGTCTATGTTTTAAACCTCTCCTGTGACACTAGTTATAGATCCCAATGCTTCACTTCAGGTTTACTGTATCCCTCTGACCTTCTTATTGACGATGAAACACAGAAATTGCATCGCAATTAAATACAAAAGGCACAATGCCGACTTAAGTTCAAGAAATCTGACTCTTCTCACAGTCTATGTTTTGAACCATTCCTGTGACACTAGTTATAAATTCCGATGCTACACTTCAGGTTTACTGTATCCCTCTGACCTTCTTATTGACGATGAAACACAGATATTGCATCGGAATTATATACAAAACGTACAATGCCGACTTAAGTACAAGAAAACTGTCTCTTCTTACTGTCTATGTTTTGAAACATTCCTGTGACACAAGTTATAGATTCCGAAGCTTCACTTCAGGTTTACTGTATCCCTCTGACCTTCTTATTGACGATGAAACACAGAAATTGCATCGGAATTAAATATAAATGGCACAATGCCGACTTAAGTACGAGAAAACTGACTCTTCTTACTGTCTATGTTTTGAACCATTCCTGTGACACTAGGTATTGCTTCCGATGCTTCACTTCAGGTTTACTGTATCCCTCTGACCTTCTTATTGACGATGAAACATAGAAATTGCATCGGAATTAAATAGAAAAGCCACGATGCCGACTTAAGCACAAGAAAACTGACTCTTCTTACAGTCTATGTATTGAACCATTCCTGAGACACTACTTATAGAATCCGATGCTTCACTTCAGGTTTACTGGATCATTCTGACCTTCTTATTGACGATGAAACACAGATATTGCATCGGAATTAAATACAAAAGGCACAATGCCGACTTAAGTACAAGATAACTGGCTCTTCTTACTGTCTATGTTTTGAACCATTCCTGTGACACTAGTTATAGATTCCGATGCTTCACTTCAGGTTTACTGTTTCCCTCTGACCTTCTTATTGACGATGAAACACAGAAATTGCATCGGAATTAAATACAAAAGGCACAATGCCGACTTAAGTACAAGAAAACTGACTCTTCTTACTGTCTATGTTTTGAACCATTCCTGTGACACTAGTTATAGATTCCGATGCTTCACTTCAGGTTTACTGTATCCCTCTGACCTTCTTATTGACGATGAAACACAGATATTGCATCGGAATTATATGCAAAACGTACAATGCCGACTTAAGTACAAGAAAACTGACTCTTCTTACTGTCTATGTTTTGAACTATTCCTGTGACACTAGTTATAGATTCCGATGCTTCACTTCAGGTTTACTGTTTCCCTCTGACCTTCTATATTGACGATGAAACACAGAAATTGCATCGGAAATAAATATAAAAAGCTCAATTCCGACTTAAGTACAAGAAAACTGACTCTTCTTACTGTCTGTGGTTTGAACCATACTTGTTACACTAGTTATAGATTCCGATGCTTCACTTCAGGTTTACTGTATCCTTCTGACCTTCTTATTGACGATGAAACACAGAAATTGCATCGGAATTAAATATTAATGGCACAATGCCGGCTTAAGTACGAGAAAACTGACTCTTCTTACTGTCTATGTTTTGAAACATTCCTATGACTATAGTTATTGATTCCGATGCTTCACTTCTGGTTTACTGTATCCCTCTGACCTTCTTATTGACGATGAAACATAGAAATTGCATCGGAATTAAATAGAAAAGGCACAATGCCGACTTAAGTACAAGAAAACTAACTCCTCTAACTGTCTATGTTTGAACCATTCCTGTTACAGTAGTTATAGATTCCGATGCTTCACTTCAGGTTTACTGTATCCCTCTGACCGTCTTATTGACGATGAAACACAGATATTGTTTGGAATTAATTACAAAAGGCACTATGCCGTCTTAAGTACAAGAAATCTGACTCTTCTTACTGTCTATGTTTTGAACCATTCCTGTGACACTAGTTATAGATTCCAATGCGTCACTTCAGGATTGCTGTATCCCACTGACATTCTTATTGACGATGAGCCACAGAAATTGCATCGGAATTAAATACGAAAGGCACAATGCCGACGTAAGTTCAAGAAAACTGACCTTTCTTACTGTCTAAGTTTTGAACCATTCCTGTGACACTAGTTATAGATTCCTATGCTTCACTTCAGGTTTACTGTATCCCACTGACCTTCTTATTGACGATGAAACACAGAAATTGCATCGAAATTAAATACAAAAGGCACAATGCCGATTTAAGTACAAGAAAACTGACTCTTCTTACAGCCTATGCTGTGAACCATTCCTGAGACACTACTTATAGATTCCGATGCTTCACCTCAGGTTTACTGTACCCTCTGGCCTTCGTATTGACGATGAAACACAGATATTACATCGGAATTAAATACAACAGGCACAATAACGACTTAAGTACAAGAAACATGACTCTTGTCACTGTCTATGTTTTGAACCATTCCTGTGACACTAGTTATAGATTCCGATGCTTCACTTCATGTCTACTGTATCCTTCTGAAGTTCTTATTGACGATGAAACACAGAAATTGCATCGGAATTAAATACAAAAGGCACAATGCCGACTTAAGTACAAGAAAACTGACTCTTCTAACTGTCTAAGTTTTGAACCATTCCTGTGACACTAGTTATAGATTCCTATGCTTCACGTAAGGCTTACAGTATCCCTCTGACCTTCTTATTGACGATAAAACACAGAAATTGCATCGGAATTAAAAACAAAAGGCACAATGTCGACTTAAGTACAAGAAAACTGACTCTTCTCACTGTCTATGTTTGAACCATTCCTGTGACACTAGTTATAGATTCCGATGCTACACTTCAGTTTACTGTATCCCTCTGACCTTCTTATTGACGGTGAAACACAGAAATTGCATCGGAATTAAATACAAAAGGCACAATGCCGACTTAAGTACAAGAAAACTGACTCTTCTTACTGTCAATGTTTTGAACCATTCCTGTGACACTAGTTATAGATTCTGCTGCTTCACTTCAGGTTTACTGTATCCCTCCAACCTTCTTATTGACGATGAAACACAGAAATTGCATCGGAGTTAAATACAAAGGCACAATGCCGACATAAGTACAAGAAAACTGACTGTTCTTACTGTCAATGCTTTGAACCATTCCTGTGACCCTAGTTATAGATTCTGCTGCTTCACTTCAGGTTTACTGTATCCCTCCAACCTTCTTATTGACGATGAAACACAGAAATTGCATCGGAATTAATGCAAAAGGTACAATGCCGACTTAAGTACAAGAAAACTGACTCTTCTTAATGTCTATGTTTTGAACCATTCATGTGACGCTCGTTATAGTTACCGATGCTTTACTTCAGGATTACTGTATCACTCTGACCTTCTTATTGACGATGAAACACAGATATCGCTTCGGAATTAAATACAAAAGGCACAATGCCGACTTAAGTACAAGATAAGTGGCTCTTCTTACTGTCTGTAGTTTGAACCATACTTGGTACACTAGTTAGAGTTTCCGATGCTTCACTTCAGGTTTACTGTATGCCTCTGACCTTCTTATTGACGATGAAACACAGAAATTGCATCGGAATTAAATATAAATGGCACAATGCCGACTTAAGTACGAGAAAACTGACTCTTCTTATTGTCTATGTTTTGAACCATTCCTGTGACACTAGTTATATGCTTCCGATGCTTCACTTCAGGTTAACTGTATCCCTCTGACCTTCTTATTCACGATGAAACATAGAAATTGCATCGGAATTAAATAGAAAAGCCACAATGCCGACTTAAGCACAAGAAAATTGACTCTTCTTACAGTCTATGTATTGAACCATTCCTGAGACACTACTTATAGATTCCGATGCTTCACTTCAGGTTTACTGTATCATTCTGACCTTCTTATTGACGATGAAACACAGATATTGCATCGGAATTAAATACAAAAGGCACAATGCCGACTTCAGTACAAGAAAACTGGCTCTTCTTACTGTCTATGTTTTGAACCATTCCTGTGACACTAGTTATAGATTCCGATGCTTCACTTCAGGTTTACTGTTTCCCTCTGACCTTCTTACTGACGATGAAACACAGAAATTGCATCGGAATTAAATACAAAAGGCACAATGCCGACTTAAGTACAAGAAAACTGACTCTTCTTACTGTCTATGTTTTGAACCATTCCTGTGACACTAGTTATAGATTCCGATGCTTCACTTCAGGTTTACTGTATCCCTCTGACCTTCTTATTGACGATGAAACACAGATATTGCATCGGAATTATATACAAAACGTACAATGCCGACTTAAGTACAAGAAAACTGACTCTTCTTACTGTCTATGTTTTGAACCATTCCTGTGACACTAGTTATAGATTCCGATGCTTCACTTCAGGTTTACTGTTTCCCTCTGACCTTCTTATTGACGATGAAACACAGAAATTGCATCGGAAATAAATATAAAAAGCTCAATTCCGACTTAAGTACAAGAAAACTGACTCTTCTTACTGTCTGTGGTTTGAACCATACTTGTTACACTAGTTATAGATTCCGATGCTTCACTTCAGGTTTACTGTATCCTTCTGACCTTCTTATTGACGATGAAACACAGAAATTGCATCGGAATTAAATATAAATGGCACAATGCCGGCTTAAGTACGAGAAAACTGACTCTTCTTACTGTCTATGTTTTGAACCACTCCTATGACTATAGTTATTGATTCCGATGCTTCACTTCAGGTTTACTGTATCCCTCTGACCTTCTTATTGACGATGAAACATAGAAATTGCATCGGATTTAAATAGAAAAGGCACAATGCCGACTTAAGTACAAGAAAACTAACTCTTCTCACTCTCTATGTTTTGAACCATTCATGTTACAGTAGTTATAGATTCCGATGCTTCACTTCAGGTTTACTGTATCCCTCTGACCGTCTTATTGACGATGAAACACAGATATTGCATTGGAATTAATTACAAAAGGCACTATGCCGACTTCTGTACAAGAAAACTGACTCTTCTTACTGTCTATGTTTTGAACCATTCCTGTGACACTAGTTATAGATTCCAATGCGTCACTTCAGGATTGCTGTATCCCACTGACCTTCTAATTGACGATGAAACACAGAAATTGCATCGGAATTAAATACAAAAGGCACAATGCCGACGTAAGTTCAAGAAAACTGACTCTTCTTACTGTCTAAGTTTTGAACCATTCCTGTGACACTAGTTATTGATTCCTATGCTTCACTTCAGGTTTACTGTATCCCACTGACCTTCTTAATGACGATGAAACACAGAAATTGCATCGAAATTAAATACAAAAGGCACAATGCCGACTTAAGTACAAGAAAACTGACTCTTCTTACAGCCTATGCTGTGAACCATTCCTGAGACACTACTTATAGATTCCGATGCTTCACCTCAGGTTTACTGTATCCCTCTGACCTTCGTATTGACGATGAAACACAGATATTACATCGGAATTAAATACAACAGGCACAATGCCGACTTAAGTACAAGAAACATGACTCTTGTCACTGTCTATGTTTTGAACCATTCCTGTGACACTAGTTATAGATTCCGATGCTTCACTTCATGTCTACTGTATCCTTCTGAAGTTCTTATTGACGATGAAACACAGAAATTGCATCGGAAGTAAATACAAAAGGCACAATGCCGACTTAAGTAAAAGAAAACTGACTCTTCTAACTGTCTAAGTTTTGAACCATTCCTGTGACACTAGTTATAGATTCCAATGCTTCACTTAACGCTTACTGTATCCCTCTGACCTTCTTATTGACGATAAAACACAGAAATTGCATCGGAATTAAATACAAAAGGCACAATGCCGACTTAAGTACAAGAAAACTGACTCTTCTTACTGTCTATGTTTGAACCATTCCTGTGACACTAGTTATAGATTCCGATGCTTCACTTCAGTTTACTGTATCCCTCTGACCTTCTTATTGACGGTGAAACACAGAAATTGCATCGGAATTAAATACAAAAGGCACAATGCCGACTTAAGTACAAGAAAACTGACTCTTCTTACTGTCTATGTTTTGAACCATTTCTGTGACACTAGTTATAGATTCCAATGCGTCACTTCAGGATTACTGTATCCCACTGACCTACTTATTGACGATGAAACACAGAAATTGCATCGAAATTAAATACAAAAGGCACAATGCCGACTTAAGTACAAGAAAACTGACTCTTCTTACAGCCTATGCTGTGAACCATTCCTGAGACACTACTAATAGATTCCCATGCTTCACTTCAGGTTTACTGTATCCCTCTGACCTTCGTATTGACGATGAAACACAGATATTACATCGGAATTAAATACAACAGGCACAATGCTGACTTAAGTACAAGAAACATGACTCTTGTCACTGTCTATGTTTTGAACCATTCCTGTGACACTAGTTATAGATTCCGATGCTTCACTTCATGTCTACTTTATCCTTCTGAAGTTCTTATTGACGATGAAACACAGAAATTGCATCGGAATTAAATACAAAAGGCACAATGCCGACTTAAGTACAAGAAAACTGACTCTTCTAACTGTCTAAGTTTTGAACCATTGCTGTGACACTAGTTATAGATTCCTAGGCTTCACTTCAGGTTTACTGTATCCCTCTGACCTTCTTATTGACGATGAAACACAGAAATTGCATCGGAATTAAATACAAAAGGCACAATGTCGACTTAAGTACAAGAAAACTGACTCTTCTTACTGTCTATGTTTGAACCATTCCTGTGACACTAGTTATAGATTCCGATGCTTCACTTCAGTTTACTGTATCCCTCTGACCTTCTTATTGAAGGTGAAACACAGAAATTGCATCGGAATTAAATACAAAAGGCACAATGCCGACTTAAGTACAAGTAAACTGACTCTTCTTACTGTCAATGTTTTGAACCATACCTGTGACACTAGTTATTGATTCTGCTGCTTCACTTCAGGTTTACTGTATCCCTCCAACCTTCTTATTGACGATGAAACACAGAAATTGCATCGGAGTTAAATACAAAGGCACAATGCCGACTTAAGTACAAGAAAACTGACTCTTCTTACTGTCTATGTTTTGAACCATTCCTGTGACACTAGTTATAGATTCTGATGCTTCACTTCAGGTTTACTGTATCCCTCTGACCTTCTTATTGACGATGAAACACAGATATTGCATCGGAAATATATACAAAACATACAACGCCGACTTAAGTACAAGAAAACTGACTCTGCTTACTGTCTATGTTTTGAACCATTCCTGTGACACTAGTTATAAATTCCGATGCTTCACTTCAGGTTTACTGTATCCCACTGACCTTCTTATTGACGATGAAACACAGAAATTGTATCGGAATTAAATAGAAAAGGCACAATGCTGACTTAAGTACATGAAAACTGACTCTTCTCACTGTCTATGTTTTGAACCGTTCATGTGACACTTGTTATAGATTCCGATGCTTCACTTTAGGTCAGCTTTATCCCTCTGACCTTCTTATTGACGGTGAAACACAGAAATTGTTTCGGAATTAAATACAAAAGGCACAATGCCGACTTAAGTACAAGAAAACTGACTCTTCTTACTGTCTATGTTTTGAACCATTCCTGTGACACTAGTTATTGATTCCGATGCTTCACTTCAGGTTTACTGTATCCCTCTGAACTTCTTATTGACGATGAAACATAGAAATTGCATCGGAATTAAATAGAAAATGCACAATGCTGACTTAAGTACAAGAAAACTAACACTTCTAACTGTCTATGTTTGAACCATTCCTGTTACACTAGTTATACATTCCGATGCTTCACTTCAGGTTTACTGTATCCCTCTGACCGTCTTATTGACGATGAAACACCGATATTGCATCGGAATTAATTACAAAAGGCACTATGCCGACTTAAGTACAAGAAAACTGACTCTTCTTACTGTCTAAGTTTTGAACCATCCCTGTGACACTAGTTATAGATTCCTATGTTTCACTTCAGGTTTACTGTATCCCACGGACCTTCTTATTGACGATGAAACACAGAAATTGCATCGGAATTAAATACAAAAGGCACAATGCCGACTTAAGTACAAGAAAACTGACTCTTCTTACTGTCTATGTTTTGAACCATTCCATTGACACTAGTTATAGATTCCGATGCTTCACTCCAGGTTTACTGTATCCCTTGGACCTTCTTATTGACGATGAAACACAGAAATTGCATCGGAATTAAATACAAAAGGCACAATGCCGACTTAAGTACAAGAAAACTGACTCTTCTTACTGTCTATGTTTTGAACTATTTCTGTGACACTAGTTATAGATTTCAATGCGTCACTTCAGGATTACTGTATCCCACTGACCTTCTTATTGACGATGAAACACAGAAATTGCATCGAAATTAAATACAAAAGGCACAATGCCGACTTAAGTACAAGAAAACTGACTCTTCTTACAGCCTATGCTGTAAACCATTCCTGAGACACTACTTATAGATTCCGATGCTTCACTTCAGGTTTACTGTATCCCTCTGACCTTCGTATTGACGATGAAACACAGATATTACATCGGAATTAAATACAACAGGCACAATGCCGACTTAAGTACAAGAAACATGACTCTTGTCACTGTCTATGTTTTGAACCATTCCTGTGACACTAGTTATAGATTCCGATGCTTCACTTAATGTCTACTGTATCCTTCTGAAGTTCTTATTGACGATGAAACACAGAAATTGCATCGCAATTAAATACAAAAGGCACAATGCCGACTTAAGTACAAGAAAACTGACTCTTCTAACTGTCTAAGTTTTGAAACATTCCTGTGACACTAGTTATAGATTCCTATGCATCACTTCAGGTTTACTGTATCCCTCTGACCTTCTTATTGACGTTGAAACACAGAAATTGCATCGGAATTAAATACAAAAGGCACAATTTCGACTTAAGTACAAGAAAACTGACTCTTCTTACTGTCTATGTTTGAACAATTCCTGTGACACTAGTTATAGATTCCGATGCTTCACTTCAGTTTACTGTATCCCTCTGACCTTCTTATTGACGGTGAAACACAGAAATTGTTTCGGAATTAAATACAAAAGGCACAATGCCGACTTAAGTACAAGAAAACTGACTCTTCTTACTGTCAATGTTTTGAACCATTCCTGTGACACTAGTTATAGATTCTGCTGCTTCACTTCAGGTTTACTGTATCCCTCCAACCTTCTTATTGACGATGAAACACAGAAATTGCATCGGAGTTAAATACTAAGGCACAATGCCGACTTAAGTACAAGAAAACTGACTCTTCTTACTGTCTATGTTTGAACCATTCCTGTGACACTAGTTATAGATTCCGATGCTTCACTTCAGGTTTACTGTATCCCACTGACCTTCTTATTGACGATGAAACGCAGAAATTGTATCGGAATTAAATAGAAAAGGCACAATGCTGACTTAAGTACATGAAAACTGACTCTTCTCACTGTCTATGTTTTGAACCGTTCATGTGACACTAGTTATAGATTCCGATGCTTCACTTTAGGTCTACTGTATCCCTCTGACCTTCTTATTGACGATGAAACACAGAAATTGCATCGGAATTAAATTCAAAATGCACAATGCCGACTTAAGTACAAGAAAACTGACTCTTCTTACTGTCTATGTTTTGAACCATTCCTGTGACACTAGTTATAGATACCGATCCTTCACTTCAGGTTTACTGTATCCCTCTGACCTTCGTATTGACGATGAAACACAGAAATTGCATCGGAATTAAATACAAAAGGCACAATGCCGACTTAAGTTCAAGAAAACTGACTCTTCTTACTGTCTATGTTTTGAACCATTCCTGTGACACTAGTTATAGATTCCGATGCTTCACTTCAGGTTTGCTGTATCCCTCTGTCCTTCTTATTGACGATGAAACACAGAAATTGCATCGGAATTCAATCCAAAAACCACAATGCCGACTTAAGTACAAGAAAACTGACTCTTCTTACTGTCTATGTTTTGAACCATTCCTGTGACATAGTTACTGATTCCGATGCTTCACTTCAGGTTTACTCTATCCCTCTGACCATCTTATTGACGATTAAACACAGAAATTGCATCGGAATTAATACAAAAGGTACAATGCCGACTTAAGTACAAGAAAACTGACTCTTCTTACTGTCTATGTTTTGAACCATTCGTGTGACACTCGTTATAGATTCCGATGCTTTACTTCAGGTTTACTGTATCCCTCTGACCTTCTTATTGTCGATGAAACACAGATATAGCTTCGGAATTAAATACAAAAGTCACAATGCCGACTTAAGTACAAGAAAATTGACTCTTCTTACTGTCTATGTTTTGAACCATTCCTGAGACACTACTTATAGATTCCGATGCTTCACTTCAGGTTTACTGTATCCCTCTGTCCTTCTTATTGACGATGAAACACAGATATTGCATCGGAATTAAATGCAAAAGGCACAATGCCGACTTAAGTACAAGTAAAATAACTCTTCTAACTGTCTATGTTTGAACCATTCCTGTTACACTAGTTATAGATTCCGATGCTTCACTTCACGTCTACTGTATGCTTCTGAAGTTCTTATTGACGATGAAACATTGAAATTGCATCGGAATTAAATAAAAAAGGCAAATTGCCGACTTAAGTACAAGAAAACTGACTCTTCTTACTGGCTAAGTTTCGAATCATTCCTGTGACACTAGTTATAGATTCCTATGCTTCACTTCAGGTTTACTGTATCCCTCTGACCTTCTTATTGACGATGAAACACAGAAATTGCATCGGAATTAAGTACAAATGGCACAATGCCGACTTAAGTACAAGAAAACTGACTCTTCTTACTGTCTATGTTTGAACCAATCCTGTGACACTAGTTATAAATTCCGATGCTTCACTTCAGTATACTGTATCCCTCTGACCTTCTTGTTGACGGTGAAACACAGAATTTGCATCGGAATTAAATACAAAAGGCACAATGCCGACTTAAGTACAAGAAAACTGACTCTTCTTACTGTCTATGTTTTGAACCATTCCTGTGACACTAGTTATAGATTCTGCTGCTTCACTTCAGGTTTACTGTATCCCTCCGACCTTCTTATTGACGATGAAACACAGAAATTGCATCGGAGTTAAATACAAAGGCACAATGCCAACTTAAGTACAAGAAAACTGACTCTTCTTACTGTCTATGTTTGAACCATTCCTGTGACACTCGTTATCGATTCCGATGCTTCACTTCAGGTTTACTGTATCCCTCTGACCTTCTTATTGACGATGAAACACAGATATCGCATCGGAATTAAATATAAAAAGCACAATGCCGACTTAAGTACAAGAAAACTAACTCTTCTAACTGTCTATGTTTGAACCATTCCTGTTACACTAGTTATGGATTCCGATCCTTCACTTCAGGTTTACTGTATCCCTCTGACCGTCTTATTGACGATGAAACACTGATATTGCATCGGAATTAAATTGAAAAGGCACTATGCCGACTTAAGTACAAGAAATTTGACTCTTATTACTGTCTATGTTTTGAACCATTCCAGAGACACTACTTATAGATTCCGATGCTTCACTTCAGGTTTACTGCATCCCTCTGACCTTCGTATTGACGATGAAACACAGAAGTTGCATCGGAATTAAATACAAAAGGCACAATGCCGACTTAAGTACAAGAAAACTGACTCTTCTTACTGTCTATGTTTTGAACCATTCCTGTGACACTAGTTATAGATTCCGATGCTTCACTTCAGGTTTACTGTATCCCTCTGACCTTCTTATTGACGATGAAACACAGAAATTGCATCCGAATTAAATACAAAAGGCACAATGCCGACTTAAGTACGAGAAAACTGGCTATTGTCACTGTCTATGTTTTGAACCATTCCTGTGACACTAGTTATAGATTCCGATGCTTCACTTCAGGTCTACTGTATCCTTCTGGTGTTCTTATTGACGATGAAACACAGAAATTGCATCGGAGTTAAATACAAAGGAACAATGCCAACTTAAGTACAAGAAAACTGACTCTTCTTACTGTCTATGGTTGGTTGGTTGGTTTGGGGAAGGAGACCAGACATTGTGGTCATCGGTCTCATCGGATTAGGGAAGGATTGGGAAGGAAGTCGGCCGTGCCCTTTCAGAGGAACCATCCCGTCATTTGCCTGGAGTGATTTAGGGAAATCACGGAAAACCTAAATCAGGATGGCCGGACGCGGGATTGAACCGTCGTCCACCCGAATGCGAGTCCAGTGTTACTGTCTATGCTTTGAACCATTCCTGTGACACTCGTTGTAGATTCCGTTGCTTCACTTCAGGTTCACTGTATCCCTCTGACCTTCGTATAGACGATAAAACGCAGAAACCAAATCGGAATTAAATACAAAAAGCACAATGCCGACTTTAGTACAAGAAAACTAACTCTTCTTACTGTCTATGATTTGAACCATTCCTGTGACACTAGTTGTAGATTCCGATGCTTCACTTCAGGTTTACTGTATCCCTCTGACCTTCTTATTGACGATAAAACGCAGAAACCAAATCGGAATTAAATACAAAAAGCACAATGCCGACTTTAGTACAAGAAAACTAACTCTTCATACTGTCTATGTTTTGAACCATTCCTGTGACACTAGTTATTGATAGCGATGCTTCACTTCAGGTTTACTGTATCCCTCTGACCCTCTTATTGACGATGAAACATAGAAATTGAATCGGAATTAAATAGAAAAGGCACAATGCCGACTTAAGTACAAGAAAACTAACTCTTCTAACTCTCTATGTTTGAACCATTCCTGTTACACTAGTTATAGATTCCGATGCTTCACTTCAGGTTTACTGTATCCCTCTGACGGTCTTATTGACGATGAAACACAGATATTGCATCGGAATGAAATACAAAAGGCACTATTCCGACTTAAGTGAAAGAAAACTGACTCTTCTTACTGTCAATGTTTTGAACCATTCCTATGACACTAGTTATGGATTCCAATGCGTCACTTCAGGTTTACTGTATCCCACTGACCTTCTTATTGACGATGAAACACAGAAATTGCATCGGAATTAAATACAAAAGGCACAATGCCGACTTAAGTACAAGACAACTGACTCTTCTTACAGCCTATGTTTGAACCATTCCTGAGACACTACTTATAGATTCCGATGCTTCACTTCAGGTTTACTGTGTCCTTCTGACCTTCTTATTCTTGATGAAACACAGATATTGCATCGGAATTAAATACAACAGGCACAATGCCGACTTAAGTACAAGAAAACTGACTCTTCTTACTGTCTATGTTTGAACCATTCCTGTGACACTAGTTATAGATTCCGATGCTTCACTTCAGTTTACTGTATCCCTCTGACCTTCTTATTGACGGTGAAACACAGAAATTGCATCGGAATTAAATACGAAAGGCACAATGCCGACTTAAGTACAAGAAAACTGACTATTCTTACTGTCAATGTATTGAACCATTCCTGTGACACTAGTTATAGATTCTGCTGTTTCACTTCAGGTTTACTGTATCCCTCCGACCTTCTTATTGACGATGAAACACAGAAATCGCATCGAAGTTAAATACAAGGGCACAATGCCGACTTAAGTACAAGAAAACTGATTCTTCCTACTGTCTATGTTTGAACCATTCCTGTGACACTAGTTATAGATTCCAATGCGTCACTTCAGGTTTACTGTATCCCACTGACCTTCTTATTAACGATGAAACTTAGAAATTGCATCGGAATTAAATACAAAAGGCACAAAGCCGACTTAAGTACAAGAAAACTGACTCTTCTTACAGCCTACGTTTGATCCATTCCTGAGACACTACTTATAGATTCCGATGCTTCACTTCAGGTTTACTGTATCCCTCTGACCTTCTTATTGACGATGAAACACAGATATTGCATCGGAATTAAATACAACAGTCACAATGCCGACTTAAGTACAAGGAAACTGGCTCTTGTCACTGTCTATGTTTTGAACCATTCCTGTGACACTAGTTATAGATTCCGATGCTCCACTTCAGGTCTACTGTATCCTTCTCATGTTCTTATTGACGATGAAACACAGAAATTGCATCGGAATTAAATACAAAAGGCACAACGCCGACTTAAGTACAAGAAAACTGACTCTTCTTACTGTCTATGTTTGAACCATTCCTGTGACGCTAGTTATAGATTCCGATGCTTCACTTCAGTTTACTGTATCCCTCTGACCTTCTTATTGGCGGTGAAACACAGAAATTGCATCGGAATTAAATACAAAAGGCACAAAGCCGACTTAAGTACAAGAAAACTGACTCTTCTTACTGTCAATGTTTTGAACCATTCCTGTGACACTAGTTATAGATTCTGCTGCTTCACTGCAGGTTTACTGTATCCCTCCGACCTTCTTATTGACGATGAAAAACAGAAATTGCATCGGAATTAATACAAAAGGTACAATGCCGACTTAAGTATGAGAAAACTGACTCTTCTTACTGTCTATGTTTTGAACCATTCGTGTGACACTCGTTATAGATTCCGATTTTTCACATCAGGTTTACTGCATCCCTCTGACCTTCTTATTGACGATGAAACACTGAAATTGCATCGGAATTAAATGTAAAAGGCACAATGCCGACTTAAGTACAAGGAAACTGACTCTTCTTACTGTCTATGTTTTGAACCATTCCTGTGACACTAGTTATTGATTCCGATGCTTCACTTCAGGTTTACTGTATCCCTCTGACCTTCTTGTTGTCGATGAAACATAGAAATTGCATCGGAATTAAATAGAAAAGGCACAATGCCGACTTAAGTACAAGAAAACTAACTCTTCTAACTGTTTATGTTTGAAGCATTCCTGTTACACTAGTTATGGATTCTGATGCATCACTTAAGGTTTACTAATCCTCTGACCGTCTTGTTGACGATGAAACACAGATATTGCATCGGAAATTAATACAAAAGGCACAATGCCGACCTAAGTACAAGAAAACTGACTCTTCTTACTGTCTATGTTTTGAACCATTCCTGTGACACTAGTTATAGATTCCAATGCTTCACTTCAGCTTTACTGTATCCAACTGACCTTCTTATTGACGATGAAACACAGAAATTGCATCGGAATTAAATATAAAAGGCACAATGCCGACTTAAGTACAAGAAAACTGACTCTTCTTACAGTCTATGGTTTGAACCATTCCTGAGACACCACTTATAGATTCCGATGCCTCACTTCAGGTTTACTGTATCCCTCTGACCTTAATATTGACGATGAAACACAGATATTGCATCGGAATTAAATACAAAAGGCACAATGCCGACTTAAGTACAAGAAAACTGACTCTTCTTACTGTCTAAGTTTGGAATCATTCCTGTGACACTAGTTATTGATTCCTATGCTTCACTTCAGGTTTACTGTATCCCTCTGACCTTCTTATTGACGATGAAACACAGAAATTGCATAGGAATTTAATACGAAAGGCACATTGCCGAATTAAGTACAAGAAAACTGACTCTTCTTACTGTCTACGTTTGAACCATTCCTGTTACACTAGTTATAGATTCTGAAGCTTCACTTCAGGTCTACTGTATCCTTCTGAAGTTCTTATTGACGATGAAACACAGAAATTGCATCGGAATGAAATACAAAACGCACAATGCCGACTTAAGTACAAGAAAACTGACTCTTCTTACTGTCTAAGTTTGGAATCATTCCTGTGACACTAGTTATTGATTCCTATGCTTCACTTCAGGTTTACTGTATCCCTCTGACCTTCTTATTGACGATGAAACACAGAAATTGCATAGGAATTTAATACGAAAGGCACATTGCCGAATTAAGTACAAGAAAACTGACTCTTCTTACTGTCTACGTTAGAACCATTCCTGTGACACTAGTTATAGATTCCGATGCTTCACTTCAGTATACTGTATCCCTCTGACCTACTTGTTGACGTTGAAACACAGAAATTGCATCGGAATTAAATACAAAAGGCACAATACCGACTTAAGTACAATAAAACTGACTCTTCTTACTGTCTATGTTTTGAACTGTTCCTGTGACACTAGTTATACATTCCGAAGCTTCACTTCAGGTTTACTGTATCCCTCTGACCTTCTTATTGACGATGTAACACAGAAATTGCATCGGAGTTAAATACAAAGGCACAATGCCGAATTAAGTACAAGATAACTAACTCTTCTAACTGTCTATGTTTGAACCATTCCTGTTACACTAGTTATAGATTCCGATGCTTCACTTCAGGTTTACTGTATCCCTCTGACCGTCTTATTGACGATGAAACACAGATATTGCATCGGAATTAAATACAAAAGGCACTATTCCGACTTAAGTACAAGAAAACTGACTCTTCTTACTGACTATGTTTTGAACCATTCCTGTGACGCTAGTTATAGATTCCAATGCGTCACTTCAGGTTTACTGTATCCCACTTACCTTCTTATTGACGATGAAACACAGAAATTGCATCGGAATTAAATACAAAAGGCACAATGCCGACTTAAGTACAAGGAAACTGACTCTTCTTACAGCCTATGTTTGAACCATTCCTGAGACACTACTTATAGATTCCGGTGCTTCACTTCGGGTTTACTGTATCCCTCTGACCTTCTTATTGACGATGAAACACAGATATTGCATCGGAATTAAATACAACAGGCACAATGCCGACTTAAGTACAAGAAAACTGGCTCTTGTCACTGTCTATGTTTTGAACCATTCCTGTGACACTAGTTATAGATTCCGATGCTTCACTTCAGGTCTACTGTATCCTTCCGATGTTCTTGTTGATGATGAAACACAGAAATTGCATCGGAAATAATAAAAAAGGCACAATGCCGGCTTAAGTACAGGAAAACTGACTCTTCTTACAGTCTATGTTTTGAACCATTCCTGAGATACCACTTATAGATTCCGATGCCTCACTTCAGGTTTACTGTATCCCTCTGACCTTAATATTGACGATGAAACACAGATATTGCATCAGAATTAAATACAAAATGCACAATGCCGACTTAAGTACAAAAAAAACAGACTCTTCTTACTGTCTATGTTCGAACCATTCCTGTGACGCTTGCTATAGATTCCGATGCTCCACTTCAGTTTACTGTATCCCTCTGACCTTCTTATTGACGGTGAAACACAGAAATTGCATCGGAATTAAATGTAAAATTCACAATGCCGACTTAAGTACAAGGAAACAGACTCTTCTTACTGTCTATGTTTTGAACCATTCCTGTGACACTAGTTATTGATTCCGATGCTTCACTTCAGGTTTACTGTATCCCTCTGACCTTCTCATTGTCGATGAAACATAGAAATTGCATCGCAATTAAGTAGAAAAGGCACAATGCCGACTTAAGTACAAGAAATGTAACTCTTCTTACAGTCTATGCTTTGAACCATTCCTGTGACACTAGTTATAGATTCCGATGTTTCACTTCAGGTTTACTGTATCCCTCTGACCTTCGTATTGACGATGAAACACAGAAGTTGCATCGGAATTAAATACAATAGGCACAATGCCGACTTAAGTACAAGAAAACTGACTCTTCTTACTGTCTATGTTTTGAACCATTCCTGTGACACTAGTTATAGATTCCGATGCTTCACTTCAGGTTTACTGTATCCCTCTGACTTTCTTATTGACGATGAAACACAGAAATTGCATCTGAATTAAATACAAAAGGCACAATGCCGACTTAAGTACAAGAAAACTGACTCTTCGTACCGTCTATGTTTTGAACCATTCCTGTGACACTAGTTATAGATTCCGATGCTTCATTTCAGGACCACTGTATCCCTCTGACCTTCTTATTGACGATGAAACACAGTAATTGCATCCGAATTAAATACAAAAGGCACAATGCCGACTAAAGTACAAAAAAACTGACTCTTCTTACTGTCTATGTTTTGAACTATTCCTGTGACACTAGTTATAGATTCCGATGCTTCACTTCGGGTTTACTGTATCCCTCTGACCTTCTTGTTGAGGGTGAAACACAGAAATTGCTTCGGAATTAAATACAAAAGGCACAATGCATACTTAAGTACAAGAAAACTGACTCTTCTTACTGTCTATGTTTTGAACCATTCCTGTGACACTACATATAGATTCCGATGATTCACTTCAGGTTTTCTGTATCCCTCTGACCTTCTTATTGACGATAAAGCGCAGAAATCGCATCGGAATTAAATACAAAATGCAATATGCCGACTTAAGTACAAGAAAACAGATTCTTCTTACTGTCTATGTTTTGAACCATTCATGTGACACTAGTTACAGCTTCCGATGCTTCACTTCAGGTTTACTGTATCCATCTGACCTTCTTATTAACGATGAAACTCAGAAATTGCATCGGAATTAAATACAAAAGGCACCGTGCCGACTTATGTACAAAAAAACTGACTCTTCTTACGGTCTATGTTTTGAACCATTCCTGTGACACTAGTTATAGATTCCGATGCTTCACTTCTTGTTTACTGTATCCCTCTGACCTTCTTATTAACGATGAAACACAGATATTGCATCGGAATTAAATACAAAAGGCACAATGCCTACTTAAGTACAAAAAAACTGACTCTTCTTACTGTCTATGTTTTGAACCATTAATGTGACACTCGTTATAGATTCCGATGCTTTACTTCAGGTTTAGTTTATCCCTGTGACCTTCTTATTGACGATGAAACACAGAACTTGCTTCGGAATTAAATACAAAAGGCACAATGCCGAATTAAGTACAAGATAACTGACTCTTCTTACTGTCTATGATTTGAACCATTCCTGTGACACTAGTTAGGGATTACGATGCTTCACTTCAGGTTTACTGTTTAACTCTCACCTTCTTATTGACGATGAAACACAGAAATTGCATCGGAATTAAATATAAAGGGCACAATGCCGAATTAAGTACAAGAAAACTGACTCTTCTTACTTTCTATGCTTTGAAACATTCCTGTGACACTAGTTATAGATTCCGATGCTTCACTTAAGGTTTACTGTATCCCTCTGACCTACTTATTGACGATGAAACACAGAAATTGCATCGGAATTAAATACAAAAGGCACAATGCCGACTTAATTACAAGGAAACTGACTCTTCTTACTGTCTATGTATTGGACCATTCCTGTGACACTAGTTATAGTTTCCGATGCTTCACTTCAGGTTTACTGTATCCCTCTGACCTTCTTATTGACGATGAAACACAGATATTGCATCGGAATTAAATACAAAACGCACAATGCCGACTTAAGCGCAAGAAAACTGACGCTTCTTACTGTCTATGTTTTGAACCATTCCTGTGACACTAGTTACAGATTCCGATGCTTCACTTCAGGTTTACTGTATCCCACTGACCTTCTTATTGACGATGAAACACAGAAATTGTATCGGATTTAAATATAAAAGGCACAATGCTGACTTAAGTACAAGAAAACTGACTCTTCTCACTGTCTATATTTGAACCATTCATGTGACACTAGTTATAGATTCCGATGCTTCACTTCAGGCCTACTGTATCCCTCTGACCTTCTTAATGACGATGAACCACAGAAATTGCATCGGAATTAAATACAAAAGACACATTGCCGACTTAAGTACAAGAAAACTGACTCTTCTTACTGTCTATGTTTTGAACCAATCCTGAGACACTACTTGTAGATTCCGATGCTTCACTTCAGGTTTACTGTATCCCTCTGACCTTCTTATTGACGATGAAACACAGATATTGCATCGGAATTAAATGCAAAAGGCACAATGCCGACTTAAGTACAAGAAAACTAACTCTTCTAAGTTTCTAAGTTCGAACCATTCCTGTTACACTAGTTATGGATTCCGATGCCTCACTTCAGGTCTACTGTATCCTTCTGAAGTTCTTATTGACGATGAAACACAGAAATTGCATCGGAATTAAATACAAAAGGCACAATGCCGACTTAAGTACAAGAAAACTGACTCTTCTTACTTTCTAAGTTTGGAATCATTTCTGTGACACTAGTCATAGATTCCTATGCTTCACTTCAGGTTTACTGTATCCCTCTGACCTTCTTATTGACGACGAAACACAGATATTGCATCGGAATTAAATACGAAAGGCACAATTCCGACTTAAGTACAAGAAAACTGACTCTTCTTACTGTCTATGTTTGAACCATTCCTGTGACACTAGTTATAGATTCCGATGCTTCACTTCAGTATGCTGTATCCCTCTGACCTTCTTGTTGACGGTGAAACACAGAAATTGCATCGGAATTAAATACAAAAGGCACAATGCCTACTTAAGTACAATAAAACTGACTCTTCTTACAGTCTATGTTTTGAACCATTCCTGTGACACTAGTTATACATTCCGAAGCTTCACTTCAGGTTTACTGTATCCCTCTGACCTTCTTATTGACGATGTAACACAGAAATTGCATCGGAGTTAAATACAAAGGCACAATGCCAACTTAAGTACAAGAAAACTGACTCTTCTTACTGTCTATGCTTTGAACCATTCCTGTGACACTAGTTATAGATTCCGATGTTTCACTTCAGGTTTGCTGTATCCCTCTGACCTTCGTATTGACGATGAAACACAGAAGTTGCATCGGAATTAAATACAATAGGCACAATGCCGTTTTAAGTACAAGAAAAAGGACTCTTCTTACTGTCTATGTTTTGAACCATTCCTGTGACACTAGTTATAGATTCCGATGTTTCACTTCAGGTTTGCTGTATCCCTCTGACCTTCGTATTGACGATGAAACACAGAAATTGCATCGGAATTAAATACAAAAGGCACAATGCCGACTTAAGTACAAGAAAACTGACTCTTCTTACTGTCTATGATTTGAACCATTCCTGTGACACTAGTTATAGATTCCGATGCTTCACTTCAGGGTTACTGTATCCCTCTGACCTTCTTATTGACGATGAAACACAGAAATTCTTTCGGAATTAAATAGGAAAGGCACAATGCCGACTTAAGTACAAGAAAACTGACTCTTCTTACTGTCTATGATTTGAACCATTCCTGTGACACTAGTTATAGATTCCGATACTTCACCTCAGGTTTACTGTATCCCTCTGACCTTCTTATTGACGATGAAACACAGAAATAGCATCGGAATTAAATACAAAAGTCACAATGCCGACTTAAGTACAAGAAAACTGACTCTTCTTACTGTCTATGTTTTGAACCAATCCTGAGACACTACTTATAGATTCCGATGCTTCACTTCAGGTTTACTGTATCCCTCTGACCTTCTTATTGACGATGAAACACAGATATTGCATCGGAATTAAATGCAAAAGGCACAATGCCGACTTAAGTACAAGAAAACTAACTCTTCTAAGTTTCTAAGTTCGAACCATTCCTGTTACACTAGTTATGGATTCCGATGCCTCACTTCAGGTCTACTGTATCCTTCTGAAGTTCTTATTGACGATGAAACGCAGAAATTGCATCGGAATTAAATACAAAAGGCACAATGCCGACATAAGTACAAGAAAACTGACTCTTCTTACTTTCTAAGTTTGGAATCATTCCTGTGACACTAGTCATAGATTCCTATGCTTCACTTCAGGTTTACTGTATCCCTCTGACCTTCTTATTGACGATGAAACACAGATATTGCATCGGAATTAAATACGAAAGGCACAATGCCTACTTAAGTACAATAAAACTGACTCTTCTTACAGTCTATGTTTGAACCATTCCTGTGACACTAGTTATACATTCCGAAGCTTCACTTCAGGTTTACTGTATCCCTCTGACCTTCTTATTGACGATGTAACACAGAAATTGCATCGGAGTTAAATACAAAGGCACAATGCCAACTTAAGTACAAGAAAACTGACTCTTCTTACTGTCTATGCTTTGAACCATTCCTGTGACACTTGTTATAGATTCCGATGTTTCACTTCAGGTTTGCTGTATCCCTCTGACCTTCGTATTGACGATGAAACACAGAAGTTGCATCGGAATTAAATACAATAGGCACAATGCCGTTTTAAGTACAAGAAAAAGGACTCTTCTTACTGTCTATGTTTTGAACCATTCCTGTGACACTAGCTATAGATTCCGATGCTTCACTTCAGGTTTACTGTATCCCTCTGACCTTCTTATTGACGATGAAACACAGATATTGCATCGGAATTAAATACGAAAGGCACAATGCCGACTTAAGTACAAGAAAACTGACTCTTCTTACTGTCTATGTTTTGAACCATTCCTGTGACACTAGTTATAGATTCCGATGTTTCACTTCAGGTTTGCTGTATCCCTCTGACCTTCGTATTGACGATGAAACACAGAAATTGCATCGGAATTAAATACAAAAGGCACAATGCCGACTTAAGTACAAGAAAACTGACTCTTCTTACTGTCTATGATTTGAACCATTCCTGTGACACTAGTTATAGATTCCGATGCTTCACTTCAGGGTTACTGTATCCCTCTGACCTTCTTATTGACGATGAAACACAGAAATTCTTTCGGAATTAAATAGGAAAGGCACAATGCCGACTTAAGTACAAGAAAACTGACTCTTCTTACTGTCTATGATTTGAACCATTCCTGTGACACTAGTTATAGATTCCGATACTTCACCTCAGGTTTACTGTATCCCTCTGACTTTCTTATTGACGATGAAACACAGAAATAGCATCGGAATTAAATACAAAAGTCACAATGCCGACTTAAGTACAAGAAAACTGACTCTTCTTACTGTCTACGATTGACCACTCCTGTGACACTAGTTATAGATTCCGATGCTTCACTTCAAGTTTACTGTATACCTCTGACCATCTTATTGACGATGAAACAAAGAAATTGCATCGGAATTAAATACAAAAGGCACAATGCCGACTTAAGTACAAGAAACCTGACTCTTCTTACTGCCTATGTTTTGAACCATTCCTGTGACACTAGTTATCAATTTCGATGCTTCACTTCAGGTTTACTGTATCTCTCTGACCTTCTTATTGACGATGAAACACAGATATTGCATCGGAGTTAAATATAAAAGGCACGATGCCGACTTAAGTACAAGAAAACTGACTCTTCTTACTGTCTATGTTTTGAACCATTCATGTGAGACTAGCTATAGATTCCGATGTTTCACTTCATTTTTACTGTATCCCTCTGACTTTCTTATTGACGATGAAACACAGAAATTGCATCTGAATTAAATAGAAAAGGCACATGCCGACTTAAGTACAAGAAAGCTGACTCTTCTTACTGTCTATGCTTTGAACCATTCCTGTGACACTAGTTATAGATTCGATGCTTCACTTCAGGTTTACAGTATCCCCCTGACCTTCTTATTGACGATGAAACACAGAAATTTCATCGGAATTAAATACAAAAGGCACAATGCCGACTTAAGTACAAGGAAACTGACTCTTCTTACTGTCTATGTTTGAACCATACCTGTGACACTAGATATAGATTCCGATGCTTCACTTCAGGTTTACTGTATCTGTCTGACCTTCTATTTGACGATAAAACGCAGAAATCGCATCGGAATTAAATACAAAAAGCACAATGCCGAATTAAGTACAAGAAAACTAACTCTTCTTACTGTCTATGATTTGAATCATTCCTGTGACCTTAGTTATAGATTCCGATGCTTCACTACAGGTTTACTGTATCCCTCTGACCTTCTTATTGACGATGAAACACAGAAATTTCATCGTAATTAAATACAAAAGGCACAATGCCTACTTAAGTACAATAAAACTGACTCTTCTTACAGTCTATGTTTGAACCATTCCTGTGACCTTAGTTATAGATTCCGATGCTTCACTACAGGTTTACTGTATCCCTCTGACCTTCTTATTGACGATGAAACACAGATATTGCATCGGAATTAAATACGAAAGGCACAATGCCGACTTAAGTACAAGAAAACTGACTCTTCTTACTGTCTATGTTTGAACCATTCCTGTGACACTAGTTATAGATTCCGATGCTTCACTTCAGTATGCTGTATCCCTCTGACCTTCTTGTTGACGGTGAAACACAGAAATTGCATCGGAATTAAATACAAAAGGCACAATGCCTACTTAAGTACAATAAAACTGACTCTTCTTACAGTCTATGTTTGAACCATTCCTGTGACACTAGTTATACATTCCGAAGCTTCACTTCAGGTTTACTGTATCCCTCTGACCTTCTTATTGACGATGTAACACAGAAATTGCATCGGAGTTAAATACAAAGGCACAATGCCAACTTAAGTACAAGAAAACTGACTCTTCTTAATGTCTATGCTTTGAACCATTCCTGTGACACTAGTTATAGATTCCGATGTTTCACTTCAGGTTTGCTGTATCCCTCTGACCTTCGTATTGACGATGAAACACAGAAGTTGCATCGGAATTAAATACAATAGGCACAATGCCGTTTTAAGTACAAGAAAAAGGACTCTTCTTACTGTCTATGTTTTGAACCATTCCTGTGACACTAGCTATAGATTCCGATGCTTCACTTCAGGTTTACTGTATCCCTCTGACCTTCTTATTGACGATGAAACACAGATATTGCATCGGAATTAAATACGAAAGGCACAATGCCGACTTAAGTACAAGAATACTGACTCTTCTTACTGTCTATGTTTTGAACCATTCCTGTGACACTAGTTATAGATTCCGATGTTTCACTTCAGGTTTGCTGTATCCCTCTGACCTTCGTATTGACGATGAAACACAGAAATTGCATCGGAATTAAATACAAAAGGCACAATGCCGACTTAAGTACAAGAAAACTGACTCTTCTTACTGTCTATGATTTGAACCATTCCTGTGACACTAGTTATAGATTCCGATGCTTCACTTCAGGGTTACTGTATCCCTCTGACCTTCTTATTGACGATGAAACACAGAAATTCTTTCGGAATTAAATAGGAAAGGCACAATGCCGACTTAAGTACAAGAAAACTCACTCTTCTTACTGTCTATGATTTGAACCATTCCTGTGACACTAGTTATAGATTCCGATACTTCACCTCAGGTTTACTGTATCCCTCTGACTTTCTTATTGACGATGAAACACAGAAATAGCATCGGAATTAAATACAAAAGTCACAATGCCGACTTAAGTACAAGAAAACTGACTCTTCTTACTGTCTACGATTGACCACTCCTGTGACACTAGTTATAGATTCCGATGCTTCACTTCAGGTTTACTGTATACCTCTGACCATCTTATTGACGATGAAACAAAGAAATTGCATCGGAATTAAATACAAAAGGCACAATGCCGACTTAAGTACAAGAAACCTGACTCTTCTTACTGCCTATGTTTTGAACCATTCCTGTGACACTAGTTATCAATTTCGATGCTTCACTTCAGGTTTACTGTATCCCTCTGACCTTCTTATTGACGATGAAACACAGAAATTGCATCGGAGTTAAATATAAAAGGCACGATGCCGACTTAAGTACAAGAAAACTGACTCTTCTTACTGTCTATGTTTTGAACCATTCATGTGAGACTAGTTATAGATTCCGATGTTTCACTTCATTTTTACTGTATCCCTCTGACTTTCTTATTGACGATGAAACACAGAAATTGCATCTGAATTAAATAGAAAAGGCACATGCCGACTTAAGTACAAGAAAGCTGACTCTTCTTACTGTCTATGCTTTGAACCATTCCTGTGACACTAGTTATAGATTCGATGCTTCACTTCAGGTTTACAGTATCCCCCTGACCTTCTTATTGACGATGAAACACAGAAATTTCATCGGAATTAAATACAAAAGGCACAATGCCGACTTAAGTACAAGGAAACTGACTCTTCTTACTGTCTATGTTTGAACCATACCTGTGACACTAGATATAGATTCCGATGCTTCACTTCAGGTTTACTGTATCTGTCTGACCTTCTATTTGACGATAAAACGCAGAAATCGCATCGGAATTAAATACAAAAAGCACAATGCCGAATTAAGTACAAGAAAACTAACTCTTCTTACTGTCTATGATTTGAATCATTCCTGTGTCCTTAGTTATAGATTCCGATGCTTCACTACAGGTTTACTGTATCCCTCTGACCTTCTTATTGACGATGAAACACAGAAATTTCATCGTAATTAAATACAAAAGGCACAATGCCGACTTAAGTACAAGAAAACTGACTCTTCTTACTGTCTATGTTTGAACCATTCAAGTGACAGTAGTTATAGATTCCGATGCTTCACTTCAGGTTTACTGTATCCCTCTGACCTTCTTATTGATGATGAAACTCAGATATTGCATTGGAATTAAAAACAAAAGGCACAATGCCTACTTAAGTACAAAAAAACTTACTCTTCTTACTGTCTATGTTTTGAACCATTCCTGTGACAACAGTTATAGATTCCGATGCTTCACTTCTTGTTTACTGTATCCCTCTGACCTTCCTATTGACGATGAAAAACAGAAATTGCAATGGAATTAAATACAAAAGGCACAATGCCGACTTAAGTACAAGAAAACAGACTCTTCTTACTGTCTAAGTTTGAAATCATTTCTGTGACACTAGTTATAGAATCCTATGCTTCACTTCAGGTTTACTGTATCCCTCTGACCTTCTTATTGACGATGAAACACAGAAATTGCATCGGAATTAAATACGAAAGGCACAATGCCGACTTAAGTACAAGAAAACTGACTCTTCTTACTGTCTATGTTTGAACCATTCCTGTGACACTAGTTACAGATTCCGATGCTTCACTTCAGGTTTACTGTATCCCTCTGCCCTTCTTATTGACGATGAAACACAGAAATTGCATCGGAATTAAATACGAAAGGCACAATGCCGACTTAAGTACAAGAAAACTGACTCTTCTTACTGTCTATGCTTTGAACCATTCCTGTGACACTAGTTATAGATTCCGATGTTTCACTTCAGGTTTGCTGTATCCCTCTGACCTTCGTATTGACGATGAAACACAGAAGTTGCATCGGAATTAAATACAATAGGCACAATGCCGTTTTAAGTACAAGAAGAAGGACTCTTCTTACTGTCTATGTTTTGAACCATTAATGTGACACTCGTTATAGATTCCGATGCTTTACTTCAGGTTTACTTTATCCCTGTGACCTTCTTATTGACGATGAAACACAGAACTTGCTTCGGAATTAAATACAAAAGGCACAATGCCGAATTAAGTACAAGATAACTGACTCTTCTTACTGTCTATGATTTGAACCATTCCTGTGACACTAGTTAGAGATTACGATGCTTCACTTCAGGTTTACTGTTTAACTCTCACCTTCTTATTGACGATGAAACACAGAAATTGCATCGGAATTAAATATAAAGGGCACAATGCCGAATTAAGTACAAGAAAACTGACTCTTCTTACTTTCTATGCTTTGAAACATTCCTGTGACACTAGTTATAGATTCCGATGCTTCACTTCAGGTTTACTGTATCCCTCTGACCTACTTATTGACGGTGAAACACAGAAATTGCATCGGAATTAAATACAAAAGGCACAATGCCGACTTAATTACAAGGAAACTGACTCTTCTTACTGTCTATGTATTGGACCATTCCTGTGAGACTAGTTATAGTTTCCGATGCTTCACTTCAGGTTTACTGTATCCCTCTGACCTTCTTATTGACGATGAAACACAGATATTGCATCGGAATTAAATACAAAACGCACAATGCCGACTTAAGTGCAAGAAAACTGACGCTTCTTACTGTCTATGTTTTGAACCATTCCTGTGACACTAGTTACAGATTCCGTTGCTTCACTTCAGGTTTACTGTATCCCACTGACCTTCTTATTGACGATGAAACACAGAAATTGTATCGGATTTAAATACAAAAGGCACAATGCTGACTTAAGTACAAGAAAACTGACTCTTCTCACTGTCTATATTTGAACCATTCATGTGACACTAGTTATAGAATCCGATGCTTCACTTCAGGCCTACTGTATATCTCTGACCTTCTTAATGACGATGAAACACAGAAATTGCATCGGAATTAAATACAAAAGACACATTGCCGACTTAAGTACAAGAAAACTGACTCTTCTTACTGTCTATGTTTTGAACCAATCCTGAGACACTACTTATAGATTCCGATGCTTCACTTCAGGTTTACTGTATCCCTCTGACCTTCTTATTGACGATGAAACACAGATATTGCATCGGAATTAAATGCAAAAGGCACAATGCCGACTTAAGTACAAGAAAACTAACTCTTCTAAGTTTCTAAGTTCGAACCATTCCTGTTACACTAGTTATGGATTCCGATGCCTCACTTCAGGTCTACTGTATCCTTCTGAAGTTCGTATTGACGATGAAACACAGAAATTGCATCAGAATTAAATACAAAAGGCACAATGCCGACTTAAGTACAAGAAAACTGACTCTTCTTACTTTCTAAGTTTGGAATCATTCCTGTGACACTAGTCATAGATTCCTATGCTTCACTTCAGGTTTACTGTATCCCTCTGACCTTCTTATTGACGATGAAACACAGATATTGCATCGGAATTAAATACGAAAGGCACAATGCCGACTTAAGTACAAGAAAACTGACTCTTCTTACTGTCTATGTTTGAACCATTCCTGTGACACTAGTTATAGATTCCGATGCTTCACTTCAGTATGCTGTATCCCTCTGACCTTCTTGTTGACGGTGAATCACAGAAATTGCATCGGAATTAAATACAAAAGGCACAATGCCTACTTAAGTACAATAAAACTGACTCTTCTTACAGTCTATGTTTTGAACCATTCCTGTGACACTAGTTATACATTCCGAAGCTTCACTTCAGGTTTACTGTATCCCTCTGACCTTCTTATTGACGATGTAACACAGAAATTGCATCGGAGTTAAATACAAAGGCACAATGCCAACTTAAGTACAAGAAAACTGACTCTTCTTACTGTCTATGCTTTGAACCATTCCTGTGACACTAGTTATAGATTCCGTTGTTTCACTTCAGGTTTGCTGTATCCCTCTGACCTTCGTATTGACGATGCAACACAGAAGTTGCATCGGAATTAAATACAATAGGCACAATGCCGTTTTAAGTACAAGAAAAAGGACTCTTCTTACTGTCTATGTTTTGAACCATTCCTGTGACACTAGCTATAGATTCCGATGCTTCACTTCAGGTTTACTGTATCCCTCTGACCTTCTTATTGACGATGAAACACAGATATTGCATCGGAATTAAATACGAAAGGCACAATGCCGACTTAAGTACAAGAAAACTGACTCTTCTTACTGTCTATGTTTTGAACCATTCCTGTGACACTAGTTATAGATTCCGATGTTTCACTTCAGGTTTGCTGTATCCCTCTGACCTTCGTATTGACGATGAAACACAGAAATTGCATCGGAATTAAATACAAAAGGCACAATGCCGACTTAAGTACAAGAAAACTGACTCTTCTTACTGTCTATGATTTGAACCATTCCTGTGACACTAGTTATAGATTCCGATGCTTCACTTCAGGGTTACTGTATCCCTCTGACCTTCTTATTGACGATGAAACACAGAAATTCTTTCGGAATTAAATAAGAAAGGCACAATGCCGACTTAAGTACAAGAAAACTGACGCTTCTTACTGTCTATGATTTGAACCATTCCTGTGACACTAGTTATAGATTCCGATACTTCACCTCAGGTTTACTGTATCCCTCTGACCTTCTTATTGACGATGAAACACAGAAATAGCATCGGAATTAAATACAAAAGTCACAATGCCGACTTAAGTACAAGAAAACTGACTCTTCTTACTGTCTATGTTTTGAACCAATCCTGAGACACTACTTATAGATTCCGATGCTTCACTTCAGGTTTACTGTATCCCTCTGACCTTCTTATTGACGATGAAACACAGATATTGCATCGGAATTAAATGCAAAAGGCACAATGCCGACTTAAGTGCAAGAAAACTAACTCTTCTAAGTTTCTAAGTTCGAACCATTCCTGTTACACTAGTTATGGATTCCGATGCCTCACTTCAGGCCTACTGTATCCTTCTGAAGTTCTTATTGACGATGAAATACAGAAATTGCATCGGAATTAAATACAAAAGGCACAATGCCGACTTAAGTACAAGAAAACTGACTCTTCTTACTTTCTAAGTTTGGAATCATTCCTGTGACACTAGTCATAGATTCCTATGCTTCACTTCAGGTTTACTGTATCCCTCTGACCTTCTTATTGACGATGAAACACAGATATTGCATCGGAATTAAATACGAAAGGCACAATGCCGACTTAAGTACAAGAAAACTGACTCTTCTTACTGTCTATGTTTGAACCATTCCTGTGACACTAGTTATAGATTCCGATGCTTCACTTCAGTATGCTGTATCCCTCTGACCTTGTTGACGGTGAAACACAGAAATTGCATCGGAATTAAATACGAAAGGCACAATGCCGACTTAAGTACAAGAAAACTGACTCTTCTTACTGTCTATGTTTTGATCCATTCCTGTGACACTAGTTATAGATTCCGATGTTTCACTTCAGGTTTGCTGTATCCCTCTGACCTTCGTATTGACGATGAAACACAGAAATTGCATCGGAATTAAATACAAAAGACACATTGCCGACTTAAGTACAAGAAAACTGACTCTTCTTACTGTCTATGTTTTGAACCAATCCTGAGACACTACTTATAGATTCCGATGCTTCACTTCAGGTTTACTGTATCCCTCTGACCTTCTTATTGACGATGAAACACAGATATTGCATCGGAATTAAATGCAAAAGGCACAATGCCGACTTAAGTACAAGAAAACTAACTCTTCTAAGTTTCTAAGTTCGAACCATTCCTGTTACACTAGTTATGGATTCCGATGCCTCACTTCAGGTCTACTGTATCCTTCTGAAGTTCTTATTGACGATGAAACACAGAAATTGCATCGGAATTAAATACAAAAGGCACAATGCCGACTTAAGTACAAGAAAACTGACTCTTCTTACTTTCTAAGTTTGGAATCATTCCTGTGACACTAGTCATAGATTCCTATGCTTCACTTCAGGTTTACTGTATCCCTCTGACATTCTTATTGACGATGAAACACAGATATTGCATCGGAATTAAATACGAAAGGCACAATGCCGACTTAAGTACAAGAAAACTGACTCTTCTTACTGTCTATGTTTGAACCATTCCTGTGACACTAGTTATAGATTCCGATGCTTCACTTCAGTATGCTGTATCCCTCTGACCTTCTTGTTGACGGTGAAACACAGAAATTGCATCGGAATTAAATACAAAAGGCACAATGCCTACTTAAGGACAATAAAACTGACTCTTCTTACAGTCTATGTTTTGAACCATTCCTGTGACACTAGTTATACATTCCGAAGCTTCACTTCAGGTATACTGTATCCCTCTGACCTTCTTATTGACGATGTAACACAGAAATTGCATCGGAGTTAAATACAAAGGCACAATGCCAACTTAAGTACAAGAAAACTGACTCTTCTTACTGTCTATGCTTTGAACCATTCCTGTGACACTAGTTATAGATTCCGTTGTTTCACTTCAGGTTTGCTGTATCCCTCTGACCTTCGTATTGACGATGCAACACAGAAGTTGCATCGGAATTAAATACAATAGGCACAATGCCGTTTTAAGTACAAGAAAAAGGACTCTTCTTACTGTCTATGTTTTGAACCATTCCTGTGACACTAGCTATAGATTCCGATGCTTCACTTCAGGTTTACTGTATCCCTCTGACCTTCTTATTGACGATGAAACACAGATATTGCATCGGAATTAAATACGAAAGGCACAATGCCGACTTAAGTACAAGAAAACTGACTCTTCTTACTGTCTATGTTTTGAACCATTCCTGTGACACTAGTTATAGATTCCGATGTTTCACTTCAGGTTTGCTGTATCCCTCTGACCTTCGTATTGACGATGAAACACAGAAATTGCATCGGAATTAAATACAAAAGGCACAATGCCGACTTAAGTACAAGAAAACTGACTCTTCTTACTGTCTATGATTTGAACCATTCCTGTGACACTAGTTATAGATTCCGATGCTTCACTTCAGGGTTACTGTATCCCTCTGACCTTCTTGTTGACGATGAAACACAGAAATTCTTTCGGAATTAAATAAGAAAGGCACAATGCCGACTTAAGTACAAGAAAACTGACTCTTCTTACTGTCTATGATTTGAACCATTCCTGTGACACTAGTTATAGATTCCGATACTTCACCTCAGGTTTACTGTATCCCTCTGACCTTCTTATTGACGATGAAACACAGAAATAGCATCGGAATTAAATACAAAAGTCACAATGCCGACTTAAGTACAAGAAAACTGACTCTTCTTACTGTCTATGTTTTGAACCAATCCTGAGACACTACTTATAGATTCCGATGCTTCACTTCAGGTTTACTGTATCCCTCTGACCTTCTTATTGACGATGAAACACAGATATTGCATCGGAATTAAATGCAAAAGGCACAATGCCGACTTAAGTGCAAGAAAACTAACTCTTCTAAGTTTCTAAGTTCGAACCATTCCTGTTACACTAGTTATGGATGCCGATGCCTCACTTCAGGTCTACTGTATCCTTCTGAAGTTCTTATTGACGATGAAACACAGAAATTGCATCGGAATTAAATACAAAAGGCACAATGCCGACTTAAGTACAAGAAAACTGACTCTTCTTACTTTCTAAGTTTGGAATCATTCCTGTGACACTAGTCATAGATTCCTATGCTTCACTTCAGGTTTACTGTATCCCTCTGACCTTCTTATTGACGATGAAACACAGATATTGCATCGGAATTAAATACGAAAGGCACAATGCCGACTTAAGTACAAGAAAACTGACTCTTCTTACTGTCTATGTTTGAACCATTCCTGTGACACTAGTTATAGATTCCGATGCTTCACTTCAGTATGCTGTATCCCTCTGACCTTCTTGTTGACGGTGAAACACAGAAATTGCATCGGAATTAAATACAAAAGGCACAATGCCTACTTAAGTACAATAAAACTGACTCTTCTTACAGTCTATGTTTTGAACCATTCCTGTGACACTAGTTATACATTCCGAAGCATCACTTCAGGTTTACTGTATCCCTCTGACCTTCTTATTGACGATGTAACACAGAAATTGCATCGGAGTTAAATACAAAGGCACAATGCCAACTTAAGTACAAGAAAACTGACTCTTCTTACTGTCTATGCTTTGAACCATTCCTGTGACACTAGTTATAGATTCCGATGTTTCACTTCAGGTTTGCTGTATCCCTCTGACCTTCGTATTGACGATGAAACACAGAAGTTGCATCGGAATTAAATACAATAGGCACAATGCCGTTTTAAGTACAAGAAAAAGGACTCTTCTTACTGTCTATGTTTTGAACCATTCCTGTGACACTAGCTATAGATTCCGATGCTTCACTTCAGGTTTACTGTATCCCTCTGACCTTCTTATTGACGATGAAACACAGATATTGCATCGGAATTAAATACGAAAGGCACAATGCCGACTTAAGTACAAGAAAACTGACTCTTCTTACTGTCTATGTTTTGAACCATTCCTGTGACACTAGTTATAGATTCCGATGATTCACTTCAGGTTTGCTGTATCCCTCTGACCTTCGTATTGACGATGAAACACAGAAATTGCATCGGAATTAAATACAAAAGGCACAATGCCGACTTAAGTACAAGAAAACTGACTCTTCTTACTGTCTATGATTTGAACCATTCCTGTGACACTAGTTATAGATTCCGATGCTTCACTTCAGGGTTACTGTATCCCTCTGACCTTCTTATTGACGATGAAACACAGAAATTCTTTCGGAATTAAATAGGAAAGGCACAATGCCGACTTAAGTACAAGAAAACTGACTCTTCTTACTGTCTATGATTTGAACCATTCCTGTGACACTAGTTATAGATTCCGATACTTCACCTCAGGTTTACTGTATCCCTCTGACCTTCTTATTGACGATGAAACACAGAAATAGCATCGGAATTAAATACAAAAGTCACAATGCCGACTTAAGTACAAGAAAACTGACTCTTCTTACTGTCTACGATTGACCACTCCTGTGACACTAGTTATAGATTCCGATGCTTCACTTCAGGTTTACTGTATACCTCTGACCATCTTATTGACGATGAAACAAAGAAATTGCATCGGAATTAAATACAAAAGGCACAATGCCGACTTAAGTACAAGAAACCTGACTCTTCTTACTGCCTATGTTTTGAACCATTCCTGTGACACTATTTATCAATTTCGATGCTTCACTTCAGGTTTACTGTATCCCTCTGACCTTCTTATTGACGATGAAACACAGAAATTGCATCGGAGTTAAATATAAAAGGCACGATGCCGACTTAAGTACAAGAAAACTGACTCTTCTTACTGTCTATGTTTTGAACCATTCATGTGAGACTAGTTATAGATTCCGATGTTTCACTTCATTTTTACTGTATCCCTCTGACTTTCTTATTGACGATGAAACACAGAAATTGCATCTGAATTAAATAGAAAAGGCACATGCCGACTTAAGTACAAGAAAGCTGACTCTTCTTACTGTCTATGCTTTGAACCATTCCTGTGACACTAGTTATAGATTCGATGCTTCACTTCAGGTTTACAGTATCCCCCTGACCTTCTTATTGACGATGAAACACAGATATTGCATCGGAATTAAATACGAAAGGCACAATGCCGACTTAAGTACAAGAAAACTGACTCTTCTTACTGTCTATGTTTTGAACCATTCCTGTGACACTAGTTATAGATTCCGATGTTTCACTTCAGGTTTGCTGTATCCCTCTGACCTTCGTATTGACGATGAAACACAGAAATTTCATCGGAATTAAATACAAAAGGCACAATGCCGACTTAAGTACAAGGAAACTGACTCTTCTTACTGTCTATGTTTGAACCATACCTGTGACACTAGATATAGATTCCGATGCTTCACTTCAGGTTTACTGTATCTGTCTGACCTTCTATTTGACGATAAAACGCAGAAATCGCATCGGAATTAAATACAAAAAGCACAATGCCGACTTAAGTACAAGAAAACTAACTCTTCTTACTGTCTATGATTTGAATCATTCCTGTGACCTTAGTTATAGATTCCGATGCTTCACTACAGGTTTACTGTATCCCTCTGACCTTCTTATTGACGATGAAACACAGAAATTTCATCGTAATTAAATAGAAAAGGCACAATGCCGACTTAAGTACAAGAAAACTGACTCTTCTTACTGTCTACGTTTGAACCATTCAAGTGACAGTAGTTATAGATTCCGATGCTTCACTTCAGGTTTACTGTATCCCTCTGACCTTCTTATTGATGATGAAACACAGATA
The DNA here is from genome assembly GCF_021461385.2 of Schistocerca piceifrons. Lineage (NCBI taxonomy): Eukaryota > Metazoa > Arthropoda > Insecta > Orthoptera > Acrididae > Schistocerca > Schistocerca piceifrons. The sequence continues at coordinate 55,711 of NW_025727810.1, read as the reverse complement.
TTGCATTGGAATTAAAAACAAAAGGCACAATGCCTACTTAAGTACAAAAAAACTTACTCTTCTTACTGTCTATGTTTTGAACCATTCCTGTGACAACAGTTATAGATTCCGATGCTTCACTTCTTGTTTACTGTATCCCTCTGACCTTCCTATTGACGATGAAAAACAGAAATTGCAATGGAATTAAATACAAAAGGCACAATGCCGACTTAAGTACAAGAAAACAGACTCTTCTTACTGTCTAAGTTTGGAATCATTTCTGTGACACTAGTTATAGATTCCTATGCTTCACTTCAGGTTTACTGTATCCCTCTGACCTTCTTATTGACGATGAAACACAGAAATTGCATCGGAATTAAATACGAAAGGCACAATGCCGACTTAAGTACAAGAAAACTGACTCTTCTTACTGTCTATGTTTGAACCATTCCTGTGACACTAGTTATAGATTCCGATGCTTCACTTAAGTATGCTGTATCCCTCTGACCTTCTTGGTGACGGTGAAACACAGAAATTGCATCGGAATTAAATACAAAAGGCACAATGCCTACTTAAGTACAATAAAACTGACTCTTCTTACTGTCTATGTTTTGAATCATTCCTGTGACCTTAGTTATAGATTCCGATGCTTCACTTCAGGTCTACTGTATCCTTCTAAAGTTCTTATTGACGATGAAACACAGAAATTGCAATGGAATTAAATACAAAAGGCACAATGCCGACTTAAGTACAAAAAAACTGACTCTTCTTACTGTCTAAGTTTGGAATCATTTCTGTGACACTAGTTATAGATTCCTATGCTTCACTTCAGGTTTACTGTATCCCTCTGACCTTCTTATTGACGATGAAACACAGAAATTGCATCGGAATTAAATACGAAAGGCACAATGCCGACTTAAGTACAAGAAAACTGACTCTTCTTACTGTCTATGTTTGAACCATTCCTGTGACACTAGTTACAGATTCCGATGCTTCACTTCAGTATGCTGTATCCCTCTGACCTTCTTGTTGACGGTGAAACACAGAAATTGCATCGGAATTAAATACAAAAGGCACAATGCCTACTTAAGTACAATAAAACTGACTCTTCTTACTGTCTATGTTTTGAACCATTCCTGTGACACTAGTTATACATTCCGAAGCTTCACTTCAGGTTTACTGTATCCCTCTGACCTTCTTATTGACGATGTAACACAGAAATTGCATCGGAGTTAAATACAAAGGCACAATGCCAAATTAAGTACAAGAAAACTGACTCTTCTTACTGTCTATGCTTTGAACCATTCCTGTGACACTAGTTATAGATTCCGATACTTCACCTCAGGTTTACTGTATCCCTCTGACCGTCTTATTGACGATGAAACACAGATATTTCATTGGAATTAAATACAAAAGGCACAATGCCGACTTAAGTACTAGAAAACTGACTCTTCTTACAGTCTATGATTTGAACCATTCCTGTGACACTAGTTATAGATTCCGATGATTCACTTCAGGGTTACTGTATCCCTCTGACCTTCTTATTGACGATGAAACACAGAAATTCCTTCGGAATTAAATAGGAGAGGCACAATGCCGACTTAAGTACAAGAAAACTGACTCTTCTTACTGTCTATGCTTTGAACCATTCCTGTGACACTAGTTATAGATTCCGATACTTCACCTCAGGTTTACTGTATCCCTCTGACCGTCTTATTGACGATGAAACACAGAAATTGCTTCGGAATTAAATACAAAAGTCACAATGCCGACTTAAGTACGAGAAAACTGACTCTTCTTACTCTCTACGATTGAACCACACCTGTGACACTAGTTATAGATTCCGATGCTTCACTTCAGGTTTACTGTATCCCTCTGACCATCTTATTGACGATGAAACACAGAAATTGCATCGGAATTAAATACAAAAGGCTCAATGCCAACTTAAGTACAAGAAACCTGACTCTTCTTACTGCCTATGATTTGTACCATTCCTGTGACACTAGTTATCAATTTCGATGCTTCACTTTAGGTTTACTGTATCCCTCAGACCTTCTTATTGACGATGAAACACAGAAATTGCATCGGAGTTAAATACAAAAGGCACAATGCCGACTTAAGTACAAGAAACCTGACTCTTCTTACTGCCTATGTTTTGAACCATTCCTGTGACACTATTTATCAATTTCGATGCTTCACTTCAGGTTTACTGTATCCCTCTGACCTTCTTATTGACGATGAAACACAGAAATTGCATCGGAGTTAAATATAAAAGGCACGATGCCGACTTAAGTACAAGAAAACTGACTCTTCTTACTGTCTATGTTTTGAACCATTCATGTGAGACTAGTTATAGATTCCGATGTTTCACTTCATTTTTACTGTATCCCTCTGACTTTCTTATTGACGATGAAACACAGAAATTGCATCTGAATTAAATAGAAAAGGCACATGCCGACTTAAGTACAATAAAGCTGACACTTCTTACTGTCTATGCTTTGAACCATTCCTGTGACACTAGTTATAGATTCGATGCTTCACTTCAGGTTTACAGTATCCCCCTGACCTTCTTTTTGACGATGAAACACAGAAATTTCATCGGAATTAAATACAAAAGGCACAATGCCGACTTAAGTACAAGGAAACTGACTCTTCTTACTGTCTATGTTTGAACCATACCTGTGACACTAGATATAGATTCCGATGCTTCACTTCAGGTTTACTGTATCTGTCTGACCTTCTATTTGACGATAAAACGCAGAAATCGCATCGGAATTAAATACAAAAAGCACAATGCCGACTTAAGTACAAGAAAACTAACTCTTTTTACTGTCTATGATTTGAATCATTCCTGTGACCTTAGTTATAGATTCCGATGCTTCACTACAGGTTTACTGTATCCCTCTGACCTTCTTATTGACGATGAAACACAGAAATTTCATCGTAATTAAATACAAAAGGCACAATGCCGACTTAAGTACAAGAAAACTGACTCTTCTTACTGTCTATGTTTGAACCATTCAAGTGACAGTAGTTATAGATTCCGATGCTTCACTTCAGGTTTACTGTATCCCTCTGACCTTCTTATTGATGATGAAACACAGATATTGCATTGGAATTAAAAACAAAAGGCACAATGCCTACTTAAGTACAAAAAAACTTACTCTTCTTACTGTCTATGTTTTGAACCATTCCTGTGACAACAGTTATAGATTCCGATGCTTCACTTCTTGTTTACTGTATCCCTCTGACCTTTCTATTGACGATGAAAAACAGAAATTGCAATGGAATTAAATACAAAAGGCACAATGCCGACTTAAGTACAAGAAAACAGACTCTTCTTACTGTCTAAGTTTGGAATCATTTCTGTGACACTAGTTATAGATTCCTATGCTTCACTTCAGGTTTACTGTATCCCTCTGACCTTCTTATTGACGATGAAACACAGAAATTGCATCGGAATTAAATACGAAAGGCACAATGCCGACTTAAGTACAAGAAAACTGACTCTTCTTACTGTCTATGTTTGAACCATTCCTGTGACACTAGTTATAGATTCCGATGCTTCACTTCTGTATGCTGTATCCCTCTGACCTTCTTGGTGACGGTGAAACACAGAAATTGCATCGGAATTAAATACAAAAGGCACAATGCCTACTTAAGTACAATAAAACTGACTCTTCTTACTGTCTATGTTTTGAACCATTCCTGTGACACTAGTTATACATTCCGAAGCTTCACTTCAGGTTTACTGTATCCCTCTGACCTTCTTATTGACGATGTAACACAGAAATTGCATCGGAGTTAAATACAAAGGCACAATGCCAAATTAAGTACAACAAAACTGACTCTTCTTACTGTCTATGCTTTGAACCATTCCTGTGACACTAGTTATAGATTCCGATACTTCACCTCAGGTTTAGTGTATCCCTCTGACCGTCTTATTGACGATGAAACACAGATATTTCATTGGAATTAAATACAAAAGGCACAATGCCGACTTAAGTACTAGAAAACTGACTCTTCTTACAGTCTATGATTTGAACCATTCCTGTGACACTAGTTATAGATTCCGATGATTCACTTCAGGGTTACTGTATCCCTCTGACCTTCTTATTGACGATGAAACACAGAAATTCCATCGAAATTAAATAGGAAAGGCACAATGCCGACTTAAGTACAAGAAAACTGACTCTTCTTACTGTCTATGCTTTGAACCATTCCTGTGACACTAGTTATAGATTCCGATACTTCACCTCAGGTTTACTGTATCCCTCTGACCGTCTTATTGACGATGAAACACAGAAATTGCATCGGAATTAAATACAAAAGTCACAATGCCGACTTAAGTACGAGAAAACTGACTCTTCTTACTCTCTACGATTGAACCACACCTGTGACACTAGTTATAGATTCCGATGCTTCACTTCAGGTTTACTGTATCCCTCTGACCATCTTATTGACGATGAAACACAGAAATTGCATCGGAATTAAATACAAAAGGCTCAATGCCAACTTAAGTACAAGAAACCTGACTCTTCTTACTGCCTATGATTTGTACCATTCCTGTGACACTAGTTATCAATTTCGATGCTTCACTTTAGGTTTACTGTATCCCTCAGACCTTCTTATTGACGATGAAACACAGAAATTGCATCGGAGTTAAATACAAAAGGCACAATGCCGACTTAAGTACAAGAAACCTGACTCTTCTTACTGCCTATGTTTTGAACCATTCCTGTGACACTATTTATCAATTTCGATGCTTCACTTCAGGTTTACTGTATCCCTCTGACCTTCTTATTGACGATGAAACACAGAAATTGCATCGGAGTTAAATATAAAAGGCACGATGCCGACTTAAGTACAAGAAAACTGACTCTTCTTACTGTCTATGTTTTGACCATTCATGTGAGACTAGTTATAGATTCCGATGTTTCACTTCATTTTTACTGTATCCCTCTGACTTTCTTATTGACGATGAAACACAGAAATTGCATCTGAATTAAATAGAAAAGGCACATGCCGACTTAAGTACAATAAAGCTGACACTTCTTACTGTCTATGCTTTGAACCATTCCTGTGACACTAGTTATAGATTCGATGCTTCACTTCAGGTTTACAGTATCCCCCTGACCTTCTTTTGACGATGAAACACAGAAATTCATCGGAATTAAATACAAAAGGCACAATGCCGACTTAAGTACAAGGAAACTGACTCTTCTTACTGTCTATGTTTGAACCATACCTGTGACACTAGATATAGATTCCGATGCTTCACTTCAGGTTTACTGTATCTGTCTGACCTTCTATTTGACGATAAAACGCAGAAATCGCATCGGAATTAAATACAAAAAGCACAATGCCGACTTAAGTACAAGAAAACTAACTCTTTTTACTGTCTATGATTTGAATCATTCCTGTGACCTTAGTTATAGATTCCGATGCTTCACTACAGGTTTACTGTATCCCTCTGACCTTCTTATTGACGATGAAACACAGAAATTTCATCGTAATTAAATACAAAAGGCACAATGCCGACTTAAGTACAAGAAAACTGACTCTTCTTACTGTCTATGTTTGAACCATTCAAGTGACAGTAGTTATAGATTCCGATGCTTCACTTCAGGTTTACTGTATCCCTCTGACCTTCTTATTGATGATGAAACACAGATATTGCATTGGAATTAAAACAAAAGGCACAATGCCTACTTAAGTACAAAAAAACTTACTCTTCTTACTGTCTATGTTTTGAACCATTCCTGTGACAACAGTTATAGATTCCGATGCTTCACTTCTTGTTTACTGTATCCCTCTGACCTTTCTATTGACGATGAAAAACAGAAATTGCAATGGAATTAAATACAAAAGGCACAATGCCGACTTAAGTACAAGAAAACAGACTCTTCTTACTGTCTAAGTTTGGAATCATTTCTGTGACACTAGTTATAGATTCCTATGCTTCACTTCAGGTTTACTGTATCCCTCTGACCTTCTTATTGACGATGAAACACAGAAATTGCATCGGAATTAAATACGAAAGGCACAATGCCGACTTAAGTACAAGAAAACTGACTCTTCTTACTGTCTATGTTTGAACCATTCCTGTGACACTAGTTATAGATTCCGATGCTTCACTTCTGTATGCTGTATCCCTCTGACCTTCTTGGTGACGGTGAAACACAGAAATTGCATCGGAATTAAATACAAAAGGCACAATGCCTACTTAAGTACAATAAAACTGACTCTTCTTACTGTCTATGTTTTGAACCATTCCTGTGACACTAGTTATACATTCCGAAGCTTCACTTCAGGTTTACTGTATCCCTCTGACCTTATTATTGACGATGTAACACAGAAATTGCATCGGAGTTAAATACAAAGGCACAATGCCAAATTAAGTACAACAAAACTGACTCTTCTTACTGTCTATGCTTTGAACCATTCCTGTGACACTAGTTATAGATTCCGATACTTCACCTCAGGTTTAGTGTATCCCTCTGACCGTCTTATTGACGATGAAACACAGATATTTCATTGGAATTAAATACAAAAGGCACAATGCCGACTTAAGTACTAGAAAACTGACTCTTCTTACAGTCTATGATTTGAACCATTCCTGTGACACTAGTTATAGATTCCGATGATTCACTTCAGGGTTACTGTATCCCTCTGACCTTCTTATTGACGATGAAACACAGAAATTCCTTCGAATTAAATAGGAAAGGCACAATGCCGACTTAAGTACAAGAAAACTGACTCTTCTTACTGTCTATGCTTTGAACCATTCCTGTGACACTAGTTATAGATTCCGATACTTCACCTCAGGTTTACTGTATCCCTCTGACCGTCTTATTGACGATGAAACACAGAAATTGCATCGGAATTAAATACAAAAGTCACAATGCCGACTTAAGTACGAGAAAACTGACTCTTCTTACTCTCTACGATTGAACCACACCTGTGACACTAGTTTTAGATTCCGATGCTTCACTTCAGGTTTACTGTATCCCTCTGACCATCTTATTGACGATGAAACACAGAAATTGCATCGGAATTAAATACAAAAGGCTCAATGCCAACTTAAGTACAAGAAACCTGACTCTTCTTACTGCCTATGATTTGTACCATTCGTGTGACACTAGTTATCAATTTCGATGCTTCACTTCAGGTTTACTGTATCCCTCAGACCTTCTTATTGACGATGAAACACAGAAATTGCATCGGAGTTAAATACAAAAGGCACAATGCCGACTTATGTACAAGAAAACTGACTCTTCTTACTGTCTATGTTTTGAACCATTCATGTGACACTAGTTATAGATTCCGATGCTTCACTTCATTTTTACTGTATCCCTCTGACTTTCTTATTGACGATGAAACACAGAAATTGCATCTGAATTAAATAGAAAAGGCACATGCCGACTTAAGTACAAGAAAGCTGACTCTTCTTACTGTCTATGCTTTGAACCATTCCTGTGACACTAGTTATAGGTTCGATGCTTCACTTCAGGATTACAGTATCCCCCTGACCTTCTTATTGACGATGAAACACAGAAATTTCATCGGAATGAAATACAAAAGGCCAATGCTGACTTAAGTACTAGGAAACTGACTCTTCTTACTGTCTATGTTTTTAACCATACTTGTGACACTAGATATAGATTCCGATGCTTCACTTCAGGTTTACTGTATCTGTCTGACCTTCTATTTGACGATAAAACGCAGAAATCGCATCGGAACTAAATACAAAAAGCACAATGCCGACTTAAGTACAAGAAAACTAACTCTTCTTACTGTCTATGATTTGAATCATTCCTGTGACCTTAGTTATAGATTCCGATGCTTCACTTCAGGTTTACTGTATCCCTCTGACCTTCTTATTGACGATGAAACACAGAAATTTCATCGGAATTAAATAGAAAAGGCACAAAGCCGACTTAAGTACAAGAAAACTGACTCTTCTTACTGTCTTTGTTTGAACCATTCAAGTGACAGTAGTTATAGATTCCGATGCTTCACTTCAGGTTTCCTGTATCCCTCTGACCTTCTTATTGATGATGAAACACAGATATTGCATTGGAATTAAAAACAAAAGGAACAATGCCTACTTAACTACAAAAAAACTTACTCTTCTTACTGTCTATGTTTTGAACCATTCCTGTGACACTAGTTATACATTCCGAAGCTTCACTTCAGGTTTACTGTATCCCTCTGACCTTCTTATTGACGATGTAACACAGAAATTGCATCGGAGTTAAATACAAAGGCACAATGCCAACTTAAGTACAAGAAAACTGACTCTTCTTACTGTCTATGCTTTGAACCATTCCTGTGACACTAGTTATAGATTCCGATGTTTCACTTCAGGTTTACTGTATCCCTCTGACCTTCGTATTGACGATGAAACACAGAAGTTGCATCGGAATTAAATACAATAGGCACAATGCCGACTTAAGTACAAGAAAACTGACTCTTCTTACTGTCTACGTTTTGAACCATTCCTGTGACACTAGTTATAGATTCCGATGCTTCACTTCAGGTTTACTGTATCCCTCTGGCTTTCTTATTGACGATGAAACACAGAAATTGCATCTGAATGAAATACAAAAGGCACAATGCCGACTTAAGTACAAGAAAACTGATTCTTCGTACCGTCTATGTTTTGAACCATTCCTGTGACACTAGTTATAGATTCCGATGCTTCATTTCAGGTCCACTGTATCCCTCTGACCTTGTTATTGACGATGAAACACAGAAATTGCATCGGAATTAAATACCAAAGGCACAATGCCGACTTAAGTACAAGAAATCTGACTCTTCTTACTGTCTAAGTTTGGAACCATTCCTGTGACACTAGTTATAGATTCGATGCTTCACTTCAGGTTTACTGTATCCCTCTGACCATCTTATTGACGATGAAACACAGATATTTCATCGGAATTAAATACAAAAGGCACAATGCCGACTTAAGTACAAGAAAACTGACTCTTCTTACAGTCTATGATTTGAACCATTATTGCGACACTAGTTATAGATTCCGATGATTCACTTCAGGGTTACTGTATCCCTCTGGCCTTCTTATTGACGATGAAACACAGAAATTCCTTCGGAATTAAATAGGAAAGGCACAATGCCGACTTAAGTACAAGAAAACTGACTCTTCTTACTGTCTATGCTTTGAACCATTCCTGTGACACTAGTTATAGATTCCGATATTTCACCTCAGGTTTACTGTATCCCTCTGACCTTCTTATTGACGATGAAACACAGAAATTGCATCGGAATTAAATACAAAAGTCACAATGACGACTTAAGTACAAGAAAACTGACTCTTCTTACTGTCTACGATTGAACCACTCCTGTGACACTAGTTATTGATTCCGATGCTTCACTTCAGGTTTACTGTATCCCTCTGACCATCTTATTGACGCTGAAACACAGAAATTGCATCGGAATTAAATACAAAAGTCACAATGCCGACTTAAGTACAAGAAACCTGACTCTTCTTACTGCCTATGTTTTGAACCATTCCTGTGACACTAGTTATCAATTTCGATGCTTCACTTCAGGTTTACTGTATCCCTCAGACCTTCTTATTGTCGATGAAACACAGAAATTGCATCGGAGTTAAATACAAAAGTCACAATGCCGACTTAAGTACAAGAAAACTGACTCTTCTTACTGTCTACGATTGAACCACTCCTGTGACACTAGTTATAGATTCCGATGCTTCACTTCATTTTTACTGTATCCCTCTGACTTTCTTATTGACGATGAAACACAGAAATTGCATCTGAATTAAATAGAAAAGGCACATGTCGACTTAAGTACAAGAAAGCTGACTCTTCTTACTGTCTATGCCTTGAACCATTGCTGTGACACTAGTCATAGATTCCGATGCTTCACTTCAGGTTTACTGTATCCCTCTGACCTTCTTATTGACGATGAAACACAGAAATTTCATCGGAATTAAATACAAAAGGCACAATGCCGACTTAAGTACAAGAAAACTGACTCTTCTTACTGTCTATGTTTGAACCATTCAAGTGACAGTAGTTATACATTCCGATGCTTCACTTCAGGTTTACTGTATCCCTCTGACCTTCTTATTGATGATGAAACACAGATATTGCACTGGAATTAAATACAAAAAGGCACAATGCCTACTTAAGTACAAAAAAACTTACTCTTCTTACTGTCTATGATTTGAACCTTTCCTGTGACAATAGTTATAGATTCCGATGCTTTACTTCTTGTTTACTGTATCCCTCTGACCTTCCTATTGACGATGAAACACAGAAATTGCATCGGAATTAAATACAAAAGGCACAATGCCTACTTAAGTACAAGAAAACAGACTCTTCTTACTGTCTATGTTTTGAACCATTCATGTGACACTAGTTATAGCTTCCGATGCTTCACTTCAGGTTTACTGTATCCATCTGACCTTATTATTGACGATGAAACTCAGAAATTGCATCGGAATTAAATACAAAAGGCACAATGCCGACTTATGTACAAGAAAACTGACTCTTCTTACTGTCTATGTTTCAACCATTCATGTGACACTAGTTATAGATTCCGATGCTTCACTTTAGGTTTCCTGTATCCCTCTGATCTTCTTATTGACGATGAAACACAGAAATTGCATCGGAATTAAAATACAAAAGGCACAATGCTGACATAAGTACAAGAAAACTGAATCTTCTTACTGTCTATGTTTTGAACCATTCCTGTGACACTAGTTATAGTTTCCGATGATTCACTTCAGGTTTACTGTATCCCTCTGACCTTCTTATTGACGGTGAAACACATATATTGCATCGGAATTAAATACAAATGGCACAATGCCGACTTAAGTACAAGAAAACTAACTCTTCTAACTTTCTAAGTTCGAACCATTCCTGTTACACTAGTTATAGATTCCGATGCTTCACTTCAGGCTTACTGTATCCCACTGACCATCTTATTGACGATGAAACACAGAAATTGTATCGGATTTAAATACAAAAGGCACAATGCTGACTTAAGTACAAGAAAACTGACTCTTCTCACTGTCTATGTTTTGAACCATTCATGTGACACTAGTTATAGATTCCAATGCTTCACTTCAGGTCTACTGTACCCCTCTGACCTTCTTATTGACGATGAAACACAGAAATTGCATCGGAATTAAATACATAAGGCACATTGCCGACTTAAGTACAAGAAAACTGACTCTTCTTACAGTCTATGTTTTGAACCATTCCTGTGACACTAGTTATAGATTCCAATGCTTCACTTCAGGTTTACTGTATCCCTCTGACCTTCTTATTGACGTTGATACACAGAAATTGCATCGGAATTAAATACAAAAGGCACAATGCAGACTTAAGCACAAGAAAACTGAATCTTCTTACGTCCTATGTTTTGTACCATTCCTGTGACACTAGTTATAGATTCTGATGCTTCACTTCAGGTTTACTGTATCCCTCTGACCCCCTTATTGACGATGAAACACAGAAATTGCATCGGAATTAAATACAAAAGGCACAATGCCGACTTAAGTACAAGAAAACTGACTCTTCTTACTGTCTATGATTTGAACCATTCCTCTGACACTAGTTATAGATTCCGATGCATCACTTCATTTTTACTGTATTCCTCTGACTTTCTTATTGTCGATTAAACACAGAAATTGCATCGGAAATTATTAGAAAAGGCACTACGCCGACTTAAGTACAAGAGAACTGACTCTTCTTACTCTCTATGCTTTGAACCATTCCTGTGACACTAGTTATAGATTCGATGCTTCACTTCAGGTTTACTGTATCCCTCTGACCTTCTTATTGTCGATGAAACACAGATATTGCTTGGGAATTAAATACAAATGGCACAATGCCGACTTAAGTACAATAAAACTGACTCTTCTTACTGTCTATGATTTGAACCATTCCTGTGACACTAGTTATAGATTCCGATGCTTCACTTCAGGGTTACTGTATACCTCTGACCTTCTTATTGACGATGAAACACAGAAATTCCTTCGGAATTAAATAGGAAAGGTACAATGCCGACTTAAGTACAAGAAAACTGACTCCTCTTACTGTCTATGTTTTGAACCATTCCTGTGACACTAGTTATAGATTCCGATGCTTCACTTCAGGTTTACTGTATCCCTCTGACCATCTTATTCACGATGAATTACAGATATTTCATCGGAATTAAATATAAAAGGCACAATGCCGACTTAAGTACAAGAAAACTGACTCTTCTTACTGTCTATGTTTTGACCATTCATGTGACACTAGTTACAGATTCCGATGCTTCACTTCATTTTTACTGTATCCCTCTGACTTTCTTATTGACGATGAAACACAGAAATTGCATCTGAATTAAGTAGAAAAGGCACATGCCGACTTAAGTACATGAAAACTGACTCTTCTTTCTGTCTATGTTTTGAACCATTCCTGTGACATTAGATATAGATTCCGATGCCACACTTCAGGTTTACTGAATCTGTCTGACCTTCTATTTGACGATAAAACGCTGAAATCGCATCGGAATTAAATAGAAAAGGCACAGTGCCGACTTAAGTACAAGAACACTGACTCTTACTACTGTCTATGTTTAGAACCATTCCTGTGACACTAGTTATAGATTCCGATGCTTCACTTCAGGTTTACTGTATCCCTTGGATCTTCTTATTGACGATAAAACACAGAAATTGCCTCGGAATTAAATACAAAAGGCACAATGCCGACTTAAGTACATGAAGACCGACACTTCCTTTTGACTATGATTTGAACCATTCTGTGACACTAGTTATAGATTCCGATGCGTCGCTTCAGGTTTACTGTATCCCTCTGACCTTCTTATTGACGATGAAACACAGAAATTGCATCGGAATTAAATACAAGAGGCACAATGCCGACTTACGTACAAGAAGACTGACTCTTCTTACTGACTATGATTTCATCATTCCTGTGAGACTATTTATAGATTGCGATGCTTCCCTTCAGGTTACCTGTATCCCTCTGACCTTCTTATTGACGATGAAACACTGAAATTGCATCGGAATTAAATACAAAAGGCACAATGCCGCCTTAAGTACATGTAGACCGACTCTTCCTACCGACAATGATTTGAACCATTCCTGTGACACTAGTTATAGTTTCCGATGCTTCACTTGGGGTTTACTGTATCCCTTGGACCTTCTTATTGACGATGAAACACAGAAATTGCCTCGGAATTAAATACAAAAGGCACAATGCCGACTTAAGTACAAGAAGACTGACTCCTTTTACTGACTATGCGTTGAACCATTCCTGTGAGACTAGTTATAGATTCCGATGCTTCACTTCAGGTTTACTGTATCCCTCTGACCTTCCAATTGACGATGAAACACAGAAATTGCATCGGAATTAAATACAAAATGCACAATGCCGACTTACGTACATGAAGACCGACACTTCCTACTGACTATGATTTGAACCATTCCTGTGACACTAGTTATAGATTACGATGCGTCACTTCAGGTTTACTGTATCCCTCTGACCTTCTTATTGACGATGAAACACAGAAATTGCATCGGAATTAAATACAAGAGGCACAATGCCGACTTAAGTACAAGAAGACTGACTCTTCTTACTGACTATGATTTCAACCATTCCTGTGAGACTAGTTATAGATTGCGATGCTTCCCTTCAGGTTAACTGTATCCCTCTGACCTTCTTATTGACGATGAAACACTGAAATTGCATCGGAATTAAATACAAAAGGCACAATGCCGCCTTAAGTACATGAAGACCGACTCTTCCTACCGACAATGATTTGAAGCATTCCTGTGACACTAGTTATAGATTCCGATGCTTCACTTGAGGTTTACTGTATCCCTTGGACCTTCTTATTGACGATGAAACACAGACATTGCATCGGAATTAATTGCAAAAGGCACAATGCCGACTTAAGTACAAGGAGACTTACTCATCTTACTGTCTATGTTCTGAACCATTCCTGTGACACTAGTTATAGATTCCGATGCTTCACTCCAGGTTTACTGTATCCCTTGGACCTTCGTATTGACGATGAAGCACAGAAATTGCATCGGAATTAAATACAAATGGCACAATGCCGACTTAAGTACATGAAGACCGACTCTTCCTACTGACTATGTTTTGAACCATTCCTGTGACACTAGTTATCGATTCCGATGCTTCACTTGAGGTTTACTGTATCCCTTGGACCTTCTTATTGACGATGAAACACAGACATTGCTTCGGAATTAAATGCAAGAGGCACAATGCAGACTTAAGGATAAGAAGACTGCCTCTTCTTACTTACTTTGTTTTGAACCATTCCTGTGACACTAGTTATAGATTCCGATGCTTCACTTCAGGTTTACTGTATCCCCTGGACCGTCTTATTTGCAATGAAACACAGAAGCTGCATCGGAATTAAATACAAAAGGCACAGTGCCGACTTATGTACAAGAAGACTGACTCTTCCTAATGTCTATGCTTTGAACCATTCCTGTGTCACTAGTTAATGATTACGATGCTTCACTTCAGGTTTACTGTATCCCTTGGACCTTCTTATTGACGATGAAACACAGAAATTGCATCGGAATTAAATACAAAAGGCACAATGCCGACTTAAGTACAAGAAGACTGACTCATCTTTTTGTCTATGTTCTGAACCATTCCTGTGACAGTAGTTATAGATTCCGATGCTTCACTTCAGGTTTACTGTATCCCTTTGACCTTCTTATTGACGATGAAACACAGAAATTGCCTCGGAATTAAATACAAAAGGCACAATGCCGACTTAAGTACAAGAAGAGTGACTCCTTTTACTGACTATGATTTGAACCATTCCTGTGAGACTAGTTATAGATTCCGATGCTTCCCTTCAGGTTTACTGTATCCCTCTGACCTTCTTATTGACGATGAAACACAGAAATCGCATCGGAATTAAATACAAAAGGCACAATGCCGACTTAAGTACATGAAGACCGACACTTCCTACTGACTATGATTTGAACCATTCCTGTGACACTAGATATAGATTCCGATGCGTCACTTCCGGTTTACTGTATCCCTCTGACCTTGTTATTGACGATGAAACACAGAAATTGCATCGGAATTACATACAAGAGGGACAATGCCGAGTTAAGTACAAGAAGACTGACTCTTCTTACTGACTATGATTCCTACTATTCTTGTGAGACTAGTTATAGTTTGTGATGCTTCACTTCAGGTTTACTGTATCCCTCTGACCTTCTTATTGACGATGAAACACAGAAATTGCATTGGAATTAAATACAAATGGCACAATGCCGACTTAAGTACATAAACGCTGACTCTTCCTACTGTCTATGTTTTGAACCATTCCGGTGACACTAGTGATAGATTCCGATGCTTCACTACAGCTTTACTGTATCCCTTGGACCTTCTTATTGACGATGAAACACAGAAATTGCCTCGGAATTAAATACAAAAGGCACAATGCCGACTTAAGTACAAGGAGACTGACTCTTCTTACTGACTATGTTTTGAACCATTCCTGTGACACTAGTTATAGATCCCGATGCTTCATTCAGGTTTACTGTATCCCTCTGACCTTCTTATTGATGATGAAACACGGAAATTGCATCGGAATTAAATAGAAACGCCACAATTCCTACTTTGGTACAAGAAGGCTGACTCTTCTTACTGGCTACGTTTTGAACCATTCCTGTGACACTAGTTATAGATTCCGTTGCTTGACTTCAGTTTTTCTGTATCCCTTGGACCTTCTTATTGACGATGAAACACTGAAATCGCATCGGAATTATATACAAAAGGCACAATGCCGACTTAAGTACATGAAGACCGACACTTCCTAGTGACTCTGATTTGAACCATTCCTGTTACACTAGTTATAGATTCCGATGCTTCACTTGAGGTTTACTGTATCCCTTGGACCTTCTTATTGACGATGAAACACAGAAATTGCATCGGAATTAAATGCAACAGGCACAATGCCGACTTAAGTACAAGGAGACTGACTCATCTTACTGTCTATGTTCTGAACCAATCCTGTGACACTAGTTATAGATTCCGACGCTTCACTCCAGGTTTACTGTATCCCTTGGACCTTCTTATTGACGATGAAGCACAGAAATTGCATCGGAATTAAATACAAATGGCACAATGCCGACTTAAGTACATGAAGACCGACTCTTCCTACTGACTATGTTTTGAACCATTCCTGTGACACTAGTTATCGATTCCGATGCTTCACTTGAGATTTACTGTATCCCTTGGACCTTCTTATTGACGATGAAACACAGACATTGCTTCGGAATTAAATGCAAGAGGCACAATGCAGACTTAAGGATAAGAAGACTGACTCTTCTTACTTACTTTGTTTTGAACCATTCCTGTGACACTAGTTATAGATTCCGATGCTTCACTTCAGGTTTACTGTATCCCCTGGACCGTCTTATTTGCAATGAAACACAGAAGCTGCATCGGAATTAAATACAAAAGGCACAGTGCCGACTTATGTACAAGAAGACTGACTCTTCCTAATGTCTATGCTTTGAACCATTCCTGTGTCACTAGTTAATGATTACGATGCTTCACTTCAGGTTTACTGTATCCCTTGGACCTTCTTATTGACGATGAAACACAGAAATTGCATCGGAATTAAATACAAAAGGCACAATGCCGATTTAAGGACATGAAGACCATCTCTTCCTACTGACTATGTTTGAACCGTTCCTGTGACTCTAGTTATAGATTCCGAAGCTTCACTTGAGGTTTACTGTATCCCTTGGACCTTCTTATTGACGATGAAACACAGAAATTGCATCGGAATTTAATACCAAGGGCACAATGGCGATTTAAGTACAAGGAAGACTGACTCTTCTTACTGTCTTTGTTTTAACCATTCCTGTGACACTACTTATAGATTCCGACGCTTCACCCCAGGTTTACTGTTTCCCTTGGACCTCCTTATTGACGATGAAGCACTGAAATTGCATCGGAATTAAATACAAAAGGCACAATGCCGACTTAAGTACAAGAAGACCGACTCTTCCTACTGACTATGTTTTGAACCATTCCTGTGACACTAGTTATAGATTCCGATGCTTCACTTGAGGGTTTCTGTATCCCTTGGACCTTCTTATTGACGATGAAATACAGAAATCGCATCGGAATTAACACAATAGGAACACTGCCGACTTAAGTACAAAAAGACTGACTCCTCTTACCGACTATGTTTTGAACCATTCCTGTGACACTAGTTATAGATTCCGATGCTTCACTTCAGGTTTACTGTATCCCTTGGACCTTCTTATTGACGATGAAATACAGAAATCGCATCGGAATTAACACAATAGGCACACTGCCGACTTAAGTACAAAAAGACTGACTCCTCTTACTATGTTTTGAACCATTCCTGTGACACTAGTTATAGATTCCGATGCTTCACTTCAGCTTTACTGTACCCCTCTGACCTACTTTTTGACGATGATACACAGAAATTGCATCGGAATTAAATAGAAAAGGCACAATGCCGACTTAAGTACAAGAAGACTGACTCTTCCTACTGTCTATGCTTTGAACCATTCCTGTGACACTAGTTATAGATTCCGATGCTTCACTTCAGGTTTACTGTGTCCCTTGGACCATCTTATTGACGATGAAACACAGAAATTGCCTCGGAATTAAATGCAAAAGGCAGAATGCCGACTTAAGTACAAGAAGACTGACTCCTTTTACTGACTATGTTTTGAACCATTCCTGTGACACTAGTTATAGATTCCGATGCTTCACTTCAGCTTTACTGTACCCGTCTGACCTACTTTTTGACGATGAAACACAGAAATTGCATCGGAATTAAATAGAAAAGGCACAGTGCCGACTTAAGTACAAGAAGACTGACTCTTACTACTGTCTATGTTTTGAACCATTCCTGTGACACTAGTTATAGATTCCGATGCTACACTTCAGGTTTACTGTATCCCTTGGACCTTCTTATTGACAATGAAACACAGAAATTGCCTCGGAATTAAATACAAATGGCACAATGCCGACTTAAGTTCATGAAGACCGACACTTCCTTTTGACTATGATTTGAACCATTCGTGTGATACTAGTTATAGATTCCGATGCGTCACTTCAGGTTTACTGTATCCCTCTGACCTTCTTATTGACGATGAAACACAGAAATTGCATCGGAATTAAATACAAGAGGCACAAGCCGACTTAAGTACAAGAAGACTGACACTTCTTACAGACTATGATTTGAACCATTCCTGTGAGACTAGTTATAGATTCCGATGCGTCACTTCAGGTTTACTGTATCCCTTAGACCTTCTTATTGACGATGAAACACAGAAATCGCATCGGAATTAAATACAAGAGGCACAATGCCGACTTAAGTACAAGAAGACTGACTCCTCTTCCTGACTATGATTTGAACCATTCCTGTGAGACTAGTTATAGATTGCGATGCTTCACTTCAGGTTTACTGTTTCCCTCTGACCTTCTTATTGACGATGAAACACAGAAATTGCATCGGAATTAAATACAAATGGCACAATGCCGACTTACGTACATGAAGACCGACACTTCCTACTGACTATGATTTGAACCATTCCTGTGACACTAGTTATGGATTCCGATGCGTCACTTCAGGTTTACTGTATCCCTCTGCCCTTCTTAGTGACGATGAAACACAGAAATTGCATCGGAATTAAATACAAGAGGCACAATGCCGACTTAAGTACAAGAAGACTGACTCCTCTTACTGACTATGATTTGAACCATTCCTGTGTGACTAGTTATAGATTGCGATGCTTCCCTTCAGGTTAACTGTATCCCTCTGACCTTCTTATTGACGATGAAACACAGAAATTGCATCGGAATGAAATACAAAAGGCACAATGCCGACTTAAGTACATGAAGACCGACACTTCCTACTGACTATGATTTGAACCATTCCTGTGACACTAGTTATAGATTCCGATGCTTCACTTCAGGTTTACTGTATCTCTTGGACCTTCTTATTGACGATGAAACACAGAAATTGCATCGGAATTAAATGCGAAAGGCACAATGCCGACTTATGTACAAGAAGACTGACTCATCTTACTGTCTATGTTCTGAACCATTCCTCTGACACTAGTTATAGATTCCGACGCTTCACTCCAGGTTTACTGTATCCCTTGGACCTACTTATTGACGATGAAGCACAGAAATTGCATCGGAATTAAATACAAAAGGCACAATGCCGACTTAAGTACATGAAGACCGACTCTTCCTACTGACTATGTTTTGATCCATTCCTGTGACACTAGTTATAGATTCCGATGCTTAACTTGAGGTTTACTGTATCTCTTGGACCTTCTTATTGACGATGAAACACAGAAATTGCATCGAAATTAAATACAAAAAGCACAATGCCGACTTAAGTACAAGTAGACTGACTTATCTTACTGTCAATGTTCTGAACCATTCCTGTGACACTAGTTATAGATTCCGATGCTTCACTTCAGGTTTACTGTATCCCTTGGACCTTCATATTGACGATGAAATACAGAAATCGCATCGGAATTATCACAATAGGCACACTGCCGACTTAAGTACAAAAAGACTGACTCCTCTTACTGACTATGTTTTGAAACATTCCTGTGACACTAGTTATAGATTCCGATGCTTCACTTCAGCTTTACTGTACCCCTCTGACCTACTTTTTGACGATGAAACACAGAAATTGCATCGGAATTAAATAGAAAAGGCACAATGCCGACTTAAGTACAAGAAGACTGACTCTTCCTACTGTCTATGTTTTGAACCATTCCTGTGACACTAGTTATAGATTCCGATGCGTCACTTCAGGTTTACTGTATCCCTCTGACCTTCTTATTGACGATGAATCACAGAAATTGCATCGGAATTAAATACAAGAGGCACAATGCCGACCTAAGTACAAGAAGACTGACTCTTCTTACTGACTATGATTTGAACCATTCCTGTGAGACTAGTTATAGATTGCGATGCTTCCCTTCAGGTTTACTGTATCCCTCTGACCTTCTTATTGACGATGAAATACAGAAATTACATCGGAATTAAATACAAAAGGCACAATGCCGACTTAAGTACATGAAGACCGACACTTCCTACAGACTATGATTTGAACCATTCCTGTGACACTAGTTATTGATTCCGATGCTTCACTTGAGGTTTACTGTATCCCTTGGACCTTCTTATTGACGATGAAACACAGAAATTGCCTCGGAATTAAATACAAAAGGCGCAATGCCGACTTAAGTACAAGAAGACTGACTCCTTTTACTGACTATGTTTTGAACCATTGCTGTGAGTCTAGTTATGGATTGCGATCTTTCACTACAGGTTTACTGTATCCCTCTGACCTTCTTATTGACGATGAAACACAGAAATTGCATTGGAATTAAATACAAATGGCACAATGCCGACTTACGTACATGAAGACCGACACTTCCTACTGACTATGATTTGAACCATTCCTGTGACACTAGTTATAGATTCCGATGCGTCAGTTCAGGTTTACTGTATCCCTCTGACCTTCTTATTGACGATGAAACACAGAAATGGCATCGGAATTAAATACAAGAGGCACAATGCCGACTTAAGTACAAGAAGACAGACTCTTCTTACTGACTATGATTTGAACCATTCCTGTGAGACTAGTTACAGATTGCGATGCTTCCCTTCAGGTTAGATGTATCCATCTGACCTTCTTATTGACGATGAAACACAGAAATTGCATCGGAATTAAATACAAAAGGCACAATGCCGACTTAAGTACATGAAGACCGACACTTCCTACTGACTATGATTTGAACCATTCCTGTGACACTAGTTATAAATTCCGATGCTTCACTTCAGGTTTACTGTATCCCTCTGACCTTCTTATTGACGATGAAACACAGAAATTGCATTGGAATTAAATACAAATGGCACAATGCCGACTTAAGTACATAAACGCTGACTCTTCCTACTGTCTATGTTTTGAACCATTCCGGTGACACTAGTGATAGATTCCGATGCTTCACTACAGCTTTACTGTATCCCTTGGACCTTCTTATTGACGATGAAACACAGAAATTGCCTCGGAATTAAATACAAAAGGCACAATGCCGACTTAAGTACAAGGAGACTGACTCTTCTTACTGACTATGTTTTGAACCATTCCTGTGACACTAGTTATAGATCCCGATGCTTCATTCAGGTTTACTGTATCCCTCTGACCTTCTTATTGATGATGAAACACGGAAATTGCATCGGAATTAAATAGAAACGCCACAATTCCTACTTTGGTACAAGAAGGCTGACTCTTCTTACTGGCTACGTTTTGAACCATTCCTGTGACACTAGTTATAGATTCCGTTGCTTGACTTCAGTTTTTCTGTATCCCTTGGACCTTCTTATTGACGATGAAACACAGAAATTGCATCGGAATTAAATACAAAAGGCACAATGCCGACTTAAGTACAAGAAGACTGACTCTTCCCACTGTCTATGTTTTGAACCATTCCTGTGACACTAGTTATAGATTCCGATGCTTCACTTGAGGTTTACTGTATCCCACTGACCTTCTTATTGACGATGACACACAAAAATTGCGTCGGAATTTAATACAGAAGGCACAATGCCGACTTTAGTACATGAAGACCGACTCTTCTTACTGACTATGCTTTGAACCTTTCCTGTGACACTAGTTATAGATTCCGATGCTTCACTTGAGGTTTACTGTTTCTCTTAGACCTTCTTATTGACGATGAAACACCGAAATTGCATCGGAATTAAATACAAAAGGCACAATGCCGACTTATGTACAATAAGACTGACTCATCTTACTGACTATGCTTTGAACCATTCCTGTGACACTAGTTATAGATTCCGATGCTACACTTCAGGTTTAGTGTACCCCTCTGATCTTCTTATTGACGATGAAACACAAAAATTGCATCGAAATTAAATACAAAGGGCACAATGCCGACTTAAGTACAAGAAGACTGACTCTTTTTACTGACTATGTTTCGAACCATTCGTGTGACACTAGTTATAGATTCGGATGCTTGACTTTAGGTTTACTGTATCCCTCTGACCTTCTAATTGACGATGAAACACAGAAATTGCATCGGAATGAAATAGAAAAGACACAATGCCGACTTAAGTACAAGACGACTGACTTTTCTTACTGTCTATACTTTGAACCATTCCTGTGGCACTAGTTATAGAATCAGATGCTTCAATTCAGGTTTACTGTATCCCTTGGACATTCTTATTGACGATGAAACACAGAAATTGCATCGGAATTAAATACGAAAGGCACAATGCTGACTTAAGTACAAGAAGACTGACTCTTCTTACTGACTATGTTTTGAACCATTCCTGTGGCACTAGTTATAGATTGCGATGCTTCCCTTCAGGTTTACTGTATACCTGTGACCTTCTTATTGACGATGAAACACAAAAATTGCAACGGAATTAAATACAAAACGCACAATGCCGACTTAGTACAAGAGGACTGACTCTTCTTACTGTCTATGTTTGAACCATTCCTGTGACACTAGTTATAGATTCCGATGCTTGACTTCAGGTTTACTGTATCCGTCTGATCCTCTTATTGACGATGAAACACAGAAATTGCATCGTAATTAAATACGAAAGGCACAATGCCGACTTAAGTACAAGAAGACTGAATCTTCTTACTGACTATGTTTTGAACCATTCCTGTGACACTAGTTATAGATTCCGTTGCTTGACTTCAGGTTTACTGTATCAATCTGACCTTCTTATTGACGATGAAACACAGAAATTGCATCGGAATTAAATACGAAAGGCACAATGCCTACTTAAGTACAGGAAGACTGACTCTTCTTACTGTCTATGTTAGAACCATTCCTGTGACACTAGTTATAGTTTCCGATGCTTCACATCAGGTATACTGTATTCCTTGGACCTTCTTATTGACGATGAAACACAGAAATTGCATCGGAATTAAATACAAAAGGCAAAATGCCGACTTAAGTACACGAGGACTGACTCTTCTTACTGTCTATGATTTGAAGCATTCCTGTGACACTAGTTATAGATTCCGATGCTACTGTCCTGGTTTACTGCATCCCTTGGACCTTCTTATTGACGATGAAACACAGAAATGGCATCGGAATTAAATACAAAAGGCGCAATGCCGTTTTAAGTACAAGAAGACTGACTCTTCCTACTGTCTATGTTTTGAACCATTCCTGTGACACTAGTTATAGATTCCGATGCTTCACTCCAGGTTAACTGTATCCCTTGTACCTTCTCATTGACAATGAAACAGAGCAATTGCATCAGAACTAAATACAAGAGGCACAATGCCGACTTAAGGACAAGAAGACTGACTCTCCTTACTGACTATGCTTTGAACCATTCCTGTGACACTAGTTATAGATTCCGATGCTTCACTTCAGGTTTACTGTATCCCTCCGACCTTCTTATAGCCGGTGAAATACAGAAATTGAATCGGAATTAAATACGAAAGGCACAATGCCAACTTAAGTACAAGAAGACTGACTCTTCTTACTGACTATGTTAGAACCATTCCTGTGACACTAGTTATAGATTCCGATGCTTCACTTCAGGTTTACTGTATCCCTCTGACCTTCTTAGAGACGAAAAAAACACACCGATATTGCATCGGAAGTAAATACAAAAAGCACAATGCCGACTTAACTACAAGAATACTGACTCATCTTACTGTCTATGTTTTGAACCGTCGCTGTGACACTAGTTATAGATTCCGATGCTTCACTCCAGGTTTACTGTATCCCTTGGACCATCTTATTGACGATGAAACACAGAAATTGCATCGGAATTAAATACAAAAGGCACAATGCCGACATAAGTACAAGAAAACTGTCTCTTCTTACTGACTATGTTTTGAACCATTTCTGTGACACTAGTTATGGATTCCGATGCTTCACTTCAGGTTTACTGTATCCCTCTGACCTCCTTATTGACGATGAAACACAGAAATTGCATGGGAATTAAATACAAAAGGCACAATGCCGAATTAAGTACAAGAAGACTGACTCTTCTTACTGTCTATCTGTGAACCAGTCCTGTGACACTACTTATTGACTCCGTTGCTTCACTCCAAGTTTACTGTATCCCTTGGACCTTCTTATTGACGATGAAACACAGAAATTGAATCGGAATTAAATACAAAACACAATGTCGACTTAAGTAAAAGAAGTCTGTCTCTTCTTACTGTCTATGATTTGTACCATTCCTGTGACACTAGTTATAAACGCCGATGCTTCACTCGAGGTTTACTGCATCCCTCGGACCTTCTTATTGGCGATAAAACACAGAAATTGCATCAGAATTAAATACAAAAGGCACAATGCCGACTTAAAAACGAGAAGACCGTCTCTTCTTACTGTCTAAGTTTTGAACCATTCCTGTGACACTAGTTATAGATTCCGATGCTTCACTCCAGGTTTACTGTATCCCTTGATCCTTCTTATTGACGATGAAACACAGAAATTGCATCGGAATTCAATACAAAAGGCACAATGCCGACTTAAGGACAAGAAGACTGACTCTTCTTACTGACTATGATTTGAACCATTCCTGTGACACTAGCTACAGATTCCAATGCTTCACTTCAGGTTTACTGTATCCCTCTGAGCATCTTATTGACGGTGAAACACAGATATTGTATCGGAATTAAATACAAAAGGCACAATGCCGACTTAAGGACAAGAAGACTGTCTCTTCTTAATGTTATGTTTTGAACCATTCATGTGACACTAGCTATAGATTCCGATGCTTCACTCCAGGTTTACTGTATCCCTTGGTCCTTCTTATTGACTATGAAACAAGGAATTGCACCGGAATTCAATACAAAAGACACAATGCCGACTTAAGGACAAGAAGACTGACTCTTCTGACTGACTATGTTTTGAGGCATTCCGTTGACACTAGGTATAGATTCCGATGCTTCACTCCAGGTTTACTGTATCCCTTGGACCTTGTTATTGACGATGAAACACAGAAATTGCATCGGAATTAAATACAAAAGGCAAAATGCAGACTTAGGTACATAAAGACTGACTCTCCATACTGACTATGTTTTGAACCATTCCTGTGACACTAGTTATAGATTCCGATGCTTCACTTCAGGTTTACTGTATCCCTCTGACCGTCCTGTTGACGATGAAACACAGAAATTGCATCGGAATTAAATACAAAAGGCACAATGCCGACTGAAGTACAAGAAGACTGACTCTATTTACTAACTATGTTTTGAACCATTCCTGTGACACTAGTTATGGATTCGGATGCTTCACTTCAGGTTTACTGTATCCCCCTGACCTTCTTATTGTCGATGAAGCACAGAAATTGCATCGGAATTAAATAGAAAAGGCACAATGCCGACTTAAGTACAAGACGACTGACTTTTCGTACTGTCTGTGTTTTGAACCATTCCTGTGACACTAGTTATAGATGCCGATGCTTCACTTCAGGTTTACTGTATCCCTCGGACCTCCTTATTGAAGATGAAAAACAGAAATTGCATCGGAATTAAATACAAAAGGCACAATGCCGACTTAAGTACAAGATGACTGACTCTTCTTACTGACTATGTTTTGAACCATTCCTGTGACGCTAGTTATAGATCCCGATGCTTCATTCAGGTTTACTGTATCCCTCTGACCTTCTTATTGATGATGAAACACAGAAATTGCATCGGAATAAAATAGAAACGCCACAATTCCTACTTAGGTTCAAGAAGACTGACTCTTCTTACTGGCTACGTTTTGAACCATTCCTGTGATACTACTTATAGATTCCGATGCTTGACTTCAGTTTTTCTGTATCCCTTGGACCTTGTTATTGACGATGAAACACAGAAATTGCATTGGAATTAAATACAAAAGTTACAATGCCGACTTAAGTACAAGAAGACTGACTCTTCCTACTTTCTATGTTTTGAACCATTCCTGTGACACTAGTTATAGATTCCGATGCTTGACTTCAGGTTTAATGTATCCCTCCGACCTTCTTATTGACGATGAAACACAGAAATTGCATCGGAATTAAATACGAAAGGCACAATGCCGACTTAAGTACAAGAAGACTGACTCGTCTTACTGACTATGTTTTGAACCATTCCTGTGACACTAGTTATAGATTCCGATGCTTCACTTCAGGTTTACTGTATCCCTCTGACCTTCTTATTGATGATGAAACACAGAAATTGCATCGGAATTAAATACAAAAGGCACAATGCCGACTGAAGGACAAGAAGACTGACTCTATTTACTAACTATGTTTGAACCATTCCTGTGACACTAGTTATGGATTCGGATGCTTCACTTCAGGTTTACTGTATCCCTCTGACCTTCTTATTGATGATGAAACACAGAAATTGCATCGGAATTAAATAGAAACGCCACAATTCCTACTTAGGTACAAGAAGACTGACTCTTCTTACTGGCTACGTTTTGAACCATTCCTGTGACACTAGTTATAGATTCCGATGCTTGACTTCAGTTTTTCTGTATCCCTCGGACCTTCTTATTGACGATGAAACACAGAAATTGCATCGGAATTAAATAGAAAAGGCACAATGCCGACTTAAGTACAAGACGACTGACTTTCGAACTGTCTATGTCTTGATCCATTCCTGTGACACTAGTTATAGATTCCGATGCTTCACTTGAGGTTTTCTGTATCCCACTGACCTTCTTATTGACGATGACACACAGATATTGTGTCGGAATTTAATACAAAAGGCACAATGCCGACTTCAGTACATGAAGACCGACTCTTCCTACTGACTATGCTTTGAACCTTTCCTGTGACACTAGTTATAGATTCCGAAGCTTCACTTGAGGTTTACTGTATCCCTTAGACCTTCTTATTGACGATGAAACACAGAAATTGCATCGGAATTAAATACAAAAGGCACAATGCCGACTTAAGTACAAGAAGACTGACTCATCTTACCGTCAATGTTTTGACCCATTCGTGTGACACTAGTTATAGATTCCGATGCTTCACTTGAGGTTTACTGTATCCCTTGGACCTTCTTATTGTCGATGAAACACAGAAATTGCATCGGAATTAAACACAAAAGGCACAATGCCGACTTATGTACAAGAAGACTGACTTTTCTTACTGACTATGTTTGAACCATTCCTGTGACACTAGTTATAGATTCCGATGCTTCACTTCAGGTTTACTGTACCCCTCTCATCTTCTTATTGCCGATGAAACACAAAAATTGCATCGAAATTAAATACAAAGGGCACAATGCCGACTTAAGTACAAGAAGACTGACTCTTTTTACTGACTATGTTTTGAACCATTCCTGTGACAATAGTTATAGATTCGGATGCTTGACTTCAGGTTTACTGTATCCCTCTGACCTTCTAATTGACGATGAAACACAGAAATTGCATCGGAATTAAATAGAAAAGGCACAATGCCGACTTAAGTACAAGAAGACTGACTCTTCTTACTGACTATGTTTGAACCATTCCTGTGACACTAGTTATAGATTCCGATGCTCACTTCAGGTTTACTGTATCCCTCTGACCTTCTTATTGACGATGAAACACAGAAATTGCATCGGAATTAAATACAAAAGGCAAAATGCCGACTTAAGTACACGAGGACTGACTCTTCTTACTGTCTATGATTTGAAGCATTCCTGTGACACTAGTTATAGATTCCGCTGCTACACTCCTGGTTTACTGCATCCCTTGGACCTTCTTATTGACGATGAAACACAGAAATTGCATCGGAATTAAATACAAAAGGCACAATGCCGACTTAAGTACAAGAAGACTTACTCTTCCTACTGTCTATGTTTTAAACATTCCTGTGACACAAGCTATAGATTCCGATGCTTCACTTCAGGTTTACTGTATCCCTCTGACCTCCTTATTGACGATGAAACACAGAAATTGCATCGGAATTAAATACAAGGGGCACAATGCCGACTTAAGTACAGGAAGACTGACTCTTCTTACTGTCTATGTTTGATCCATTCCTGTGACACTAGTTATAGATTCCGATGCTTCACTTCAGGTTTACTGTATTCCTTGGACCTTCTTATTGACGATGAAACACAGAAATTGCATCGGAATTAAATACAAAAGGCAAAATGCCGACTTAAGTACACGAGGACTGACTCTTCTTACTGTCTATGATTTGAAGCATTCCTGTGACACTAGTTATAGATTCCGATGCTACACTCCTGGTTTACTGCATCCCTTGGACCTTCTTATTGACGATGAAACACAGAAATGGCATCGGAATTAAATACAAGAGGCACAATGCTAACTTAAGTACAAGAAGAGTGACTCATCCTACTGTCTATGTTTTGAACCATTCCTGTGACACAAGTTATAGATTCCGATGCTTCACTTCAGGTTTACTGTATCCCTTGGACCTTCTTATTGACGATGAAACACAGAAATTGCATCGGAATTAAACACAAAAGGCACAATGCAGACTTAGGTACATAAAGACTGACTCTTCATACTGACTATGTTTTGAACCACTCCTGTGACACTAGTTATAGCTTCCGATGCTTCACTTCAGGTTTACTGTATGCCTCTGACCTTCTTATTGACGATGAAACACAGAAATTGCATCGGAATTAAATACAAAAGGCACAATGCCGACTTTAGTACATGAAGACCGACTCTTCCTACTGACTATGTTTGAACCTTTCCTGTGACACTAGTTATAGATTCCGATGCTTCACTTGAGGTTTACTGTATCCCTTAGACCTTCTTATTGAAGATGAAACACAGAAATTGCATCGGAATTAAATACAAAAGGCACAATGCCGACTTAAGTACAAGAAGACTGACTCATCTTACCGTCTATGCTTTTAACCATTCCTGTGACACTAGTTATAAAATCCGATGCTTCACTTCAGGTTTACTGTATCCCTTGCACCTTGTTATTGACGATGAAACACAGAAATTGCATCGGAATTAAACACAAAAGGCACAATGCCGACTTATGTACAAGAAGAGTGACTCTTCTTTCTGACTATGCTTTGAACCATTCCTGTGACACTAGTTATAGATTGCGATGCTTCACTTCAGGTTTACTGTATCCCTCTGACCTTCTTTTTGACGATGAAACACAGAAATTGCATCGGAATTAAATACAAAAGGCACAATGCCGACTTAATACAAGAAGACTGACTCTTCTTACTGTCTATGTTTCAACCATTCCTGTGACACTAGTTATAGATTCCGATGCTTCACTTCAGGTTTACTGTATTCCTTGGACCTTCTTATTGACGATGAAACACAGAAACTGCATCGGAATTAAATACAAAAGGCACAATGCCAACTTAAGTACATGAAGATCGACTCTTCCTACTGACTATGTTTTGAACCATTCCTGTGACACTAGTTATAGATTCCGATGCTTCACCTCAGGTTTACTGTATCCCCTGGACCTTCTTATTGACGATGAAACACAGAAATTGCATCGGAATTAAATACAAAAGGCACAATGCCGAATTAAGTACAAGAAGACAGACTCTTCTTACTGTCTATGTTTTGAACCATTCCATTGACATTAGTTATAGATTCCGATGCTTCACTCCAGTTTTACTGTATCCCTTGTACTTTCTTATTGACGATGAAACGAGAAATTGCATCGGAATTAAATAGAAAAGGCACAATGCCGACTTAAGTACAAGAAGACTGACTCTTCGTACTGTCTATGTTTTGAACCATTCCTGTGCCACTTGTTATAGATTCCGATGCTTCACTCCAGGTTAACTGTATCCCTTGGACCTTCTTATTGACGATGAAAGACAGAAAATTCATCGGAATTATATACAAAAGGCACAATGCCGACTTAAGGACAAGAAGACTGACTCTTCTTATTGACTATGTTTTGAACCACTCCTGTGACACTAGTTATAGATCCCGATGCTTCACTTCAGGTTTACTGTATCCCTCTGACCCTCTTATTGACGATGAAACACAGAAATTGCATCGGAATTAAATAGAAACGCCACAATGGCTACTTAAGTACAAGAAGACTGACTCATCTTACTGGCTACGCTTTGAACCATTCCTGTGACACTGGTTATAGATTCCGATGCTTGACTTCAGTTTTACTGTATCCCTTGGACCTTCTTATTGACGATGAATCACAGAAATTGCATCGGAATTAAATACAAAGGGCAAAATGCCTACTTAAGTACACGAAAACTGACTCTTCTAAGTGTCTATGATTTGAACCATTCCTGTGACACTAGTTATAGATTCCGATGCTTCACTAAAGGTTTACTGTATCCCTTGGACCTTCTTATTGACGATGAAACACAGAAATTGCATCGGAATTAAATAAAAAAGGCACAATGCCGACTTATGGACAAGAAGACTGACTGTTCTTACTGACTATGTGTTGAACCATTCCTGTGACACTAGTTATAGATTCCGATGCTACACTTCAGGTTTATTGTATCCCTCTGACCTTCTTATTGACGATGAAACACAGAAATCGCATCGGAAATAAATAGAAAAGGCTCAATGCCGACTTAAGTACAAGAACATTGACTCTTCTTACTGTCTATGTTTTCAACAATTCCTGTGACACTAGTTATAGATTCCGATGCTTCACTTCAGGTTTACTGTATCCCTCTGACCTTCTTATTGACGATGAAGCACTGAAATTGCATCAGAATTAAATAGAAAAGGCACAATGCCAACTTAAGTACAAGACGACTGACTTTTCTTACTGTCTATGTTTTGAACCATTCCTGTGACACTAGTTATAGATTCCAAGGCTTCACTTCAGGTTTACTGTATCCCTTGGACCTTTTTATTGACGATGAAACCAGAAATTGTGCCGGAATTTAATAAAAAAGGCACAATGCCGACTTAAGTACATGAAGACCGACTCTTCCTACTGACTATGCTTTGAACCTTTCCTGTGACACTAGTTATACATTCCGATGCTCCTCTTGAGGTTTACTGTATCCCTCTGTCCTCCTTATTGACGATGAAACACAGAAATTGCATCGGAATTAAATAGAAAAGGCACAATGCCGACTTAAGTACAAGACGACTGACTTTTCGTACTGTCTATGTTTTGGAACCATTCCTGTGACACTAGCTATAGATTCCGATGCTTCACTTCAGGTTTACTGTATCCCTTGGATCTTCTTATTGACGATGAAAGACAGAAATTGCATCGGAATTATATACAACAGGCACAATGCCGACCTAAGTACATGAAGACCGACACTTCCTACTGACTATGATTTGAACCATTCCTATGACACTAGTTATAGATTCCGATGCTTCACTTGAGGTTTACTGTATTTCTTGGACATTCTTACTGACGATGAAACACAGAAATTGCATCGGAATTAAACATAAAAGGCACAATGCAAACTTAGGTACATAAAGACTGACTCTTCATACTGACTATGTTTTGAACCATTCCTGTGACACTAGTTGTAGATTCCGATGCTTCACTTCAGGTTTACTGTTTCCCTCTGACCTTCTTATTGACGATGAAACACAGAAATTGCATCGGAATTAAATAGAAAAGACACAATGCCGACTTAAGTACAAGACGACTGACTTTTCGTACTGTCTATGTTTTGAACCATTCCTGTGACACTAGTTATAGGTTCCGATGCTTCACTTCAGGTTTACTGTATCCCTTGGACCCTCTTGTTGACGATGAAACACAGAAATTGCGCCGCAATATAATACAAAAGGCACAATGCCGTCTTAAGTACATGAAGACTGACTCTTCCTACTGACTATGCTTTGAACCTTTCCTGTGACACTAATAATAGATTCCGATGCTTCTCTTGAGGTTTACTGTATCCCTTAGACCTTCTTATTGACGATGAAACACAGGAATTGCATCGGAATTAAATACAAAAGGCACAAGGCCGACGTAAGTACAAGAAGACTGACTCATCTCACCGTCTATGTTTTGAACCATTCCTGTGACACTAGATATAGATTCCGATGCTTCACTTCAGATTTACTGTGTCCCTTGGACCTTCTTATTGACGATGAAACACAAAATTGCATCGGAATTAAACACAAAAGGCACAATGCCGACTTATGTACAAGAAGACCGACTCTTTTTAATGACTATGCTTTGAACCTTTCCTGTGACACTAGTTATAGATTCCGATGCTTCACTTCAGGTTTACTGTAACCCTCTGACCTTCTTATTGACGATAAAACACAAAAATTGCATCGGAATTAACTACAAAGGGAACAATGCCGACTTACGTACAAGAAGATTGACTCTTTTTACTGACTGTGTTTTCAACCATCCCTGTGACATTAGTTATAGATTCGGATGCTTAACTTCAGGTTTACTGTATCCCTCTGAACTTCTAATTGACGATGAAACACAGAAATTGCATCGGAATTAAATGGAAAAGTCACAATGCCGACTTAAGTACAAGACGACTGACTTTTCTAACTGTCTATGCTTTGAACCATTCGTGTGACACTAGTTATAGAATCCGATGCTTCACTTCAGGTTTACTGTATCCCTTGGACCTTCTTATTGACGATGAAACACAAAATAACCATCGGAATTAAATACAATAGGCACAATGCCGACATAAGTACAAGAAACTGACTCTTCTTACTGACTATGTTTTGAACCATTCCTGTGACACTAGTTATAGATCCCGATGCTTCACTTCAGGTTTACTGGATCCCTTGGACCTTCTTATTGACGATGAAACACAGAAATTGCATCGGAATTAAATACAAAAGGCACAATGCCGACTTAAGTACATGAAGACCGACTCTTCCTACTGACTATGTTTTGAACCATTCCTGTGACACTAGTTATGGATTCCGATGCTTCACCTCAGGTTTACTGTATCCCTCTGACCTTCTTATTGACGATGAAACACAGAAATTGCATCGGAATTAAATAGAAACGCCACAATGCCTACTTAAGTACAGAAAGACTGACTCTTATTACTGGCTATGTTTTGAACCATCCCTGTGACACTAGTTATAGATTGCGATGCTTCACTTCAGGTTTTCTGTATCACTCTGACCTTCTTATTGACGATGAAACACAGAAATTGCATCGGAATTAAATACAAAAGGCACAATGCCGACTTAAGTACAAGAAGACTGACTCTTCTTACTGTCTATGTTTGAACCATTCCTGTGACACTAGTTATAGATTCCGATGCTTCACTTCAGGTTTACTGTATCCCTCTGACCTTCTTATTGACGATGAAACACAGAAATTGCATCGGAATTAAATACAAAGGACTAACTGCCGACTTAAGTTTACGAAAACTGACTCTTATAACTGTCTATGTTTTGAACCATTCCTGTGACACTAGTTATAGATTCCGATGCTTCACTCCAGGTTTACTGTATCCCTTGGACCTTCTTATTGACGATGAAAACACAGAAATTGCAAGTGAATTAATTAGAAAAGGTACAATGCCGACTTAAGTACAAGAAGATTGACTCTTATTACTGACTATGTTTTGAACCATTCCTGTGACACTAGTTATAGATTCCGATGTTTCACTTCAGGTTTACTGTATACTTTGGACCTTCTTATTGACGATGAAACACAGGAATTGCATCGGAATTAAATACAAAAGGCACAAGGCCGAAGTAAGTACAAGAAGACTGACTCATCTCACCGTCTATGTTTTGAACCATTCCTGTGACACTAGATATAGATTCCGATGCTTCACTTCAGATTTACTGTGTCCCTTGGACCTTCTTATTGACGATGAAACACAAAATTGCATCGGAATTAAACACAAAAGGCACAATGCCAACTTATGTACAAGAAGACCGACTCTTCTTAATGACTATGCTTTGAACCATTCCTGTGACACTAGTTATAGATTCCGATGCTTCACTTCAGGTTTACTGTAACCCTCTGACC
Organism: Schistocerca piceifrons; assembly: GCF_021461385.2. NCBI lineage: Eukaryota > Metazoa > Arthropoda > Insecta > Orthoptera > Acrididae > Schistocerca > Schistocerca piceifrons. The sequence continues at coordinate 21,755 of NW_025727810.1, read as the reverse complement.
TTCTTATTGACGATAAAACACAAAAATTGCATCGGAATTAACTACAAAGGGAACAATGCCGACTTACGTACAAGAAGATTGACTCTTTTTACTGACTGTGTTTTCAACCATCCCTGTGACACTAGTTATAGATTCGGATGCTTAACTTCAGGTTTACTGTATCCCTCTGAACTACTAATTGACGATGAAACACAGAAATTGCATCGGAATTAAATGGAAAAGTCACAATGCCGACTTAAGTACAAGACGACTGACTTTTCTAACTGTCTATGCTTTGAACCATTCGTGTGACACTAGTTATAGAATCCGATGCTTCACTTCAGGTTTACTGTATCCCTTGGACCTTCTTATTGACGATGAAACTCAAAATACGCATCGGAATTAAATACAATAGGCACAATGCCGACATAAGTACAAGAAACTGACTCTTCTTACTGACTATGTTTTGAACCATTCCTGTGACACTAGTTATAGATCCCGATGCTTCACTTCAGGTTTACTGGATCCCTTGGACCTTCTTATTGACGATGAAACACAGAAATTGCATCGGAATTAAATACAAAAGGCACAATGTCGACTTAAGTACATGAAGACCGACTCTTCCTACTGACTATGTTTTGAACCATTCCTGTGACACTAGTTATAGATTCCGATGCTTCACCTCAGGTTTACTGTATCCCTCTGACCTTCTTATTGACGATCAAACACAGAAATTGCATCGGAATTAAAAAGAAACGCCACAATGCCTACTTAAGTACAGAAAGACTGACTCTTATTACTGGCTATGCTTTGAACCATCCCTGTGACACTAGTTATAGATTGCGATGCTTCACTTCAGGTTTTCTGTATCCCTCTGACCTTCTTATTGACGAAGAAACACAGAAATTGCATCGGAATTAAATACAAAAGGCACAATGCCGACTTAAGTACAAGAAGACTGACTCTTCTTACTGTCTATGTTTGAACCATTCCTGTGACACTAGTTATAGATTCCGATGCTTCACTTCAGGTTTACTGTATCCCTCTGACCTTCTTATTGACGATGAAACACAGAAATTGCATCGGAATTAAATACAAAAGGCACAATGCCGACTTAAGTACAAGAAGTCTGACTCTTCCTAATGTCTATGGTTTGAACCATTCCTGTGACACTAGTTATAGATTCCGATGCTTCACTTCAGGTTTACTGGATTACTTGGACCTTCTTATTGACGATGAAACACAGAAATTGCATCGGAATTAAACACAAAAGGCACAATGCCGACTTAAGTACATGAAGACCGACTCTTCCTACTGACTATGTTTTGAACCATTCCTGTGACACTAGTTATAGATTCCGATGCTTCACCTCAGGTTTAATGTATCCCCTGCACCTTCTTATTGACGATGAAACACAGAAATTGCATCGGAATTAAATACAAAAGGCACAATGCCGACTTAAGTACATGAAGACCGACACTTCCTACTGACTATGCTATGAACCATTCCTGTGACACTAGTTATAGATTCCGATGCTTGACTTCAGTTTTACTGTATCCCTTGGACCTTCTTATTGACGATGAAACCCAGAAATTGCATCGGAATTAAATTAAAAAGCACAATGCCGACTTAGGGACAAGAAGACTGACTGTTCTTACTGACTATGTTTTGAACCATTCCTGTGACACTAGTTATAAATCCCGATCCTTCACTTCAGGTTTACTGTATCCCGCTGACCTTGTTATTGACGATGAAACACAGAAATTGCATCGGAATTAAATCGAAACGCCACAATGGCTACATAAGTACAAGAAGACTGACTCTTCTTACTGGCTACGCTTTGAACCATTCCTGTGACACTAGTTATAGATTCCGATGCTTGACTTCAGTTTTACTGTATCCCTTGGACCTTCTTATTGACGATGAATCACAGAAATTGCATCGGAATTAAATACAAAGGACTAACTGCCGACTTAAGTTTACGAAAACTGACTCTTATAACTGTCTATGTTTTGAACCATTCCTGTGACACTAGTTATAGATTCCGATGCTTCAATCCAGGTTTACTGTATCCCTTGGACCTTCTTATTGACGATGAAAACACAGAAATTGCAAGTGAATTAATTAGAAAAGGTACAATGCCGACTTAAGTACAAGAAGATTGACTCTTATTACTGACTATGTTTTGAACCATTCCTGTGACACTAGTTATAGATTCCGATGTTTCACTTCAGGTTTACTGTATACTTTGGACCTTCTTATTGACGATGAAACACAGGAATTGCATCGGAATTAAATACAAAAGGCACAAGGCCGACGTAAGTACAAGAAGACTGACTCATCTCACCGTCTATGTTTTGAACCATTCCTGTGACACTAGATATAGATTCCGATGCTTCACTTCAGATTTACTGTGTCCCTTGGACCTTCTTATTGACGATGAAACACAAAATTGCATCGGAATTAACTACAAAGGGAACAATGCCGACTTACGTACAAGAAGATTGACTCTTTTTACTGACTGTGTTTTCAACCATCCCTGTGACACTAGTTATAGATTCGGATGCTTAACTTCAGGTTTACTGTATCCCTCTGAACTTCTAATTGACGATGAAACACAGAAATTGCATCGGAATTAAATGGAAAAGTCACAATGCCGACTTAAGTACAAGACGACTGACTTTTCTAACTGTCTATGCTTTGAACCATGCGTGTGACACTAGTTATAGAATCCGATGCTTCACTTCAGGTTTACTGTATCCCTTGGACCTTCTTATTGACGATGAAACACAAAATACGCATCGGAATTAAATACAATAGGCACAATGCCGACATAAGTACAAGAAACTGACTCTTCTTACTGACTATGTTTTGAACCATTCCTGTGACACTAGTTATAGATCCCGATGCTTCACTTCAGGTTTACTGGATCCCTTGGACCTTCTTATTGACGATGAAACACAGAAATTGCATCGGAATTAAATACAAAAGGCACAATGCCGACTTAAGTACATGAAGACCGACTCTTCCTACTGACTATGTTTTGAACCATTCCTGTGACACTAGTTATAGATTCCGATGCTTCACCTCAGGTTTACTGTATCCCTCTGACCTTCTTATTGACGATCAAACACAGAAATTGCATCGGAATTAAAAAGAAACGCCACAATGCCTACTTAAGTACAGAAAGACTGACTCTTATTACTGGCTATGTTTTGAACCATCCCTGTGACACTAGTTATAGATTGCGATGCTTCACTTCAGGTTTTCTGTATCCCTCTGACCTTCTTATTGACGAAGAAACACAGAAATTGCATCGGAATTAAATACAAAAGGCACAATGCCGACTTAAGTACAAGAAGACTGACTCTTCTTACTGTCTATGTTTGAACCATTCCTGTGACACTAGTTATAGATTCCGATGCTTCACTTCAGGTTTACTGTATCCCTCTGACCTTCTTATTGACGATGAAACACAGAAATTGCATCGGAATTAAATACAAAAGGCACAATGCCGACTTAAGTACAAGAAGTCTGACTCTTCCTAATGTCTATGGTTTGAACCATTCCTGTGACACTAGTTATAGATTCCGATGCTTCACTTCAGGTTTACTGGATTACTTGGACCTTCTTATTGACGATGAAACACAGAAATTGCATCAGAATTAAACACAAAAGGCACAATGCCGACTTAAGTACATGAAGACCGACTCTTCCTACTGACTATGTTTTGAACCATTCCTGTGACACTAGTTATAGATTCCGATGCTTCACCTCAGGTTTAATGTATCCCCTGCACCTTCTTATTGACGATGAAACACAGAAATTGCATCGGAATTAAATACAAAAGGCACAATGCCAACTTAAGTACATGAAGACCGACACTTCCTACTGACTATGCTATGAACCATTCCTGTGACACTAGTTATAGATTCCGATGCTTGACTTCAGTTTTACTGTATCCCTTGGACCTTCTTATTGACGATGAAACCCAGAAATTGCATCGGAATTAAATTAAAAAGCACAATGCCCACTTAGGGACAAGAAGACTGACTGTTCTTACTGACTATGTTTTGAACCATTCCTGTGACACTAGTTATAAATCCCGATCCTTCACTTCAGGTTTACTGTATCCCGCTGACCTTGTTATTGACGATGAAACACAGAAATTGCATCGGAATTAAATCGAAACGCCACAATGGCTACATAAGTACAAGAAGACTGACTCTTCTTACTGGCTACGCTTTGAACCATTCCTGTGACACTAGTTATAGATTCCGATGCTTGACTTCAGTTTTACTGTATCCCTTGGACATTCTTATTGACGATGAATCACAGAAATTGCATCGGAATTAAATACAAAGGACTAAATGCCGACTTAAGTTTACGAAAACTGACTCTTATAACTGTCTATGTTTTGAACCATTCCTGTGACACTAGTTATAGATTCCGATGCTTCACTCCAGGTTTACTGTATCCCTTGGACCTTCTTATTGACGATGAAAACACAGAAATTGCAAGTGAATTAATTAGAAAAGGTACAATGCCGACTTAAGTACAAGAAGATTGACTCTTATTACTGACTATGTTTTGAACCATTCCTGTGACACTAGTTATAGATTCCGATGTTTCACTTCAGGTTTACTGTATACTTTGGACCTTCTTATTGACGATGAAACACAGAAATTGCATCGGAATTAAATACAAAAGGCACAATGCCGACTTAAGTACAAGAAGACTGACTCTTCCTACTGACTATGATTTCAACCATTCCTGTAACACTAGTTATAGATTCCGATGCTTCACTTCAGGTTTACTGTTTGCCTGGACCTTCTTATTGACGATGAAACTCAGAAATTGCATCGGAATTAAATACAAAAGGCAAATTGCCGACTTAAGTACAAGAAGACAGACTCTTCAACCGTCTATGTTTTGAACCATTTCTGTGACACTAGTTGCAGAGTCCGATGCTTCACTTCAGGTTTACTGAATCCCTTGGGGCTTCTTATTGACGATGAATCACAGAAATTGAATCGGAATTAAACACAAAAGGCACAATGCCAGCTAAAGTACAAGAAGACTGACTCTTCTAACTGTCCATATTTTGAACCATTCCAGTGACGCTAGTTATGGATTCCAATGCTTCACTTTAGGTATACTGTATCCCTTGGTAATTCTTATTGACGATGAGACACAGAAATTGCATCGGAATTAAAAACAAAAGGCACAATGCCGACTTAAGTACAAGAAGACTGACTCTTCTTACTGTCTATGTTTGAACCATTCCTGTGACACTAGTTATAGATTCCGATGCTTCACTTCAGGTTTACTGTATCCCTCTGACCTTCTTATTGACGATGAAACACAGAAATTGCATCGGAATTAAATACAAAAGGCACAATGCCGACTTAAGTACAAGAAGTCTGACTCTGCCTAATGTCTATGGTTTGAACCATTCCTGTGACACTAGTTATAGATTCCGATGATTCACTTCAGGTTTACTGGATCCCTTGGACCTTCTTATTGACGATGGAACACAGAAATTGCATCGGAATTAAATACAAAAGGCACAATACCGACTTAAGTACATGAAGACCGACTCTTACTACTGACTATGTTTTGAACCATTCCTGTGACACTAGTTATAGATTCCGATGCTTCACCTCAGGTTTACTGTATCCCCTGGACCTTCTTATTGACGATGAAACACAGAAATTTCATCGGAATTAAATACAAAAGGCACAATGCCGTCTTAAGTACATGAAGACCGACACTTCCTACTGACTATGTTATGAACCATTCCTGTGACACTAGTTATAGATTCCGATGTTTGACTTCAGTTTTACTGTATCCCTTGGACCTTCTTATTGACGATGAAACACAGAAATTGCATCGGAATTAAATTAAAAAGCACAATGCCGACTTAGGGACAAGAAGACTGACTGTTCCTACTGACTATGTTTTGAACCATTCCTGTGACACTAGTTATAGTTCCCGATCCTTCACTTCAGGTTTACTGTATCCCTCTGACCTTGGTATTGACGATGAAACACAGAAATTGCATCAGAATTAAATCGAAACGCCACAATGGCTACTTAAGTACAAGAAGACTGACTCTTCTTACTGGCTACGCTTTGAACCATTCCTGTGACACTAGTTATAGATTCCGATGCTTGACTTCAGTTTTACTGTATCCCTTGGACCTTTTTATTGACGATGAATCACAGAAATTGCATCGGAATTAAATACAAAGGGCTAAGTGCCGACTTAAGTTAACGAAAACTGACTCTTCTAACTGTCTATGTTTTGAACCATTCCTGTGACACTAGTTATAGATTCCGATGCTTCACTCCAGGTTTACTGTATCCCTTGGACCTTCTTATTGACGATGAAAACACAGAAATTGCAAGTGAATTAAATAGAAAAGGTACAATGCCGACTTAAGTACAAGAAGATTGACTCTTATTACTGACTATGTTTTGAACCATTCCTGTGACACTAGTTATAGATTCCGATGTTTCACTTCAGGTTTACTGTATACCTTGGACCTTCTTATTGACGATGAAACACAGAAATTGCATCGGAATTAAATACAAAAGGCACAATGCCGACTTAAGTACAAGAAGACTGACTCTTCCTACTGTCTATGTTTTGAACCATTCCTGTGACACTAGTTATAGATTCCGATGCTTCACTTCAGGTTTACTGTTTGCCTGGACCTTCTTATTGACGATGAAACTCAGAAATTGCATCGGAATTAAATACAAAAGGCAAATTGCCGACTTAAGTACAAGAAGACTGACTCTTCAACCGTCTATGTTTTGAACCATTTCTGTGACACTAGTTGCAGAGTCCGATGCTTCACTTCAGGTTTACTGAATCCCTTGGGGCTTCTTATTGACGATGAATCACAGAAATTGAATCGGAATTAAACACAAAAGGCACAATGCCGGCTAAAGTACAAGAAGACTGACTCTTCTTACTGTCCATATTTTGAACCATTCCAGTGACGCTAGTTATGGATTCCAATGCTTCACTTTAGGTATACTGTATCCCCTGGTATTTCTTATTGACGATGAGACACAGAAATTGCATCGGAATTAAACACAAAAGGCACAATGCCGACTTAAGTACAAGAAGACTGACTCATCTTACTGTCTATGTTTTGAACCATTCCTGTAACACTAGTTATAGATTCCGATGCTTCACTTCAGGTTTACTGTATCCCTCTCACCTTCTTATTGACGATGAAACACTGAAATTGCATCAGAATTAAATAGAAAAGGCACAATGCCGACTTATAACAAGACGACTGACTTTTCTTACTGTCTATGCTTTGAACCATTCCTGTGACACTAGTTATGGATTCCGATGCTTCACTTCAGGTTTACTGTATCCCTTGGACCGTCTTATTGACGATGAAACACAGAAATTGCATCGGAATTAAATACAAAAGGCACAATGCCGACTTAAGGACAAGAAGACTGACTCTTCTTACTGACTATGATTTGAACCATTCCTGTGACACTAGCTATAGATTCCGATGCTTCACTTCAGGTTTACTGTATCCCTGTGACCTTCTTATTGACGATGAATCACAGAAATTGTATCGGAATTAAATACAAAAGGCACAATGCCGAATTAAGTACAAGAAAACTGACTCTTCTTACTGTCTATGTTTTGAACGATTCCATTGACACTAGGTATAGATTCCGATGCTTTACTCCAGGTTTACTGTATCCCTTGGACCTTCTTATTGACGATGAAACACAGAACTTGCATCGGAAATAAATACAAAGGGCAAAATGCCGACTTAAGTACACGAAGACTGACTCTTCTTACTGTCTATGCTTTGAACCATTCCTGTGACACTAGTTATAGATTCCGATGCTTCACTCCAGGTTTACTATATCCCTTGGACCTTCTTATTGAGGATGAAACTCAGTAATTGCATCGGAATTAAACACAAGAGGCACAATGCCGAATTAAGTACAAAACGACTGACTCTTCTTACTGACTATGTTTTGAACCATTACTGTGACACTAGTTATAGATCCCGATGCTTCATTCAGGTTTACTGTATCCCTCGGACCTTCTTATTGACGATGAAACACTGAAATTGCATCGGGATTAAATACAAAAGGCACAATGCCGACTTAAGGACTAGAAGACTGACTCTTCTTACTGAACATGATTTGAACCATTCCTGTGACATTAGTTATAGATTCCGATGCTTCACTTCAGGTTTACTGTTTCCCTTGGACCTTCTTATTGACGATGAAACACAGAAATTGCATCGGAATTAAATACAAAAGGCAAAATGCCCACTTAAGTACAAGAAGACTGACTCTTCTTACTGACTATGTTTTGATCCATTCCTGTGCCACTAGTTATAGATTCCGATGCTACACTCCAGGTTTACTGTATCCCTTGGACCTTCGAATTGACGATGAAACACAGAAATTGCATCGGAATTAAATACAATAGGCACAATGCCGGCTTAAGGACAAGAAGACTGACTGTTCTTACTGACTATGTTTTGAACATTTCCTGTGACAGTAGTTATAGATTCCGATGCTTCACTTCGGGTTTATTGTATACCTCTGACCTTCTTATTGACGATGAAACACTGAAATTGCATCGGAATTAAATAGAAAAGCACATTGTCCACTCAAATACAAGAAGACTGACTCTTCTTACTGTCTATGTTTTGAACCATTCCTGTGACACTAGTTATAGATTCCGATGCTTCACTTCAGGTTTACTGTATCCCTCTGACCTTCTTATTGATGATGAAACACAGATATTGGATCGGAATTAAATACAAAAGGCACAATGCCGACTGAAGTACACGAAGACCGACTCTTCCTACTGACTATGTATTGAACCATTCCTGTGACACTAGTTATAGATTCCGATGCTTCACTTTAGGTTTACTGTATCCCTTGGACCTTCTTATTGACGATGAAACACAAAAATTGCATCGGAATTAAATACAAAAGGCAAAATGCCGACTTAAGTACAAGAAGACTGACTCTTCTACTGTCTATGTTTTGAACCATTTCTGTGACACTAGTTGTAGAGTCCAATGCTTCACTTCAGGTTTATTGTATCCCTTGGGCCTTCTTATTGACGATGAATCACAGAAATTGCATCGGAATTAAATACAAAAGTCACAATGCCGACTTAAGTACAAGAAGACAGACTCTTTTTACTGACTATGTTTTGAACCATTCCTGTGACACTAGTTATAGATTCGGATGCTTCACTTCAGGTTTACTGTATCCCTCGGACCTTCTTGTTGACGATGAAACACAGAACATGCATCGGAATTAAATACAAAAGGCACAATGCCGACTTAAGAACACGAAGACTGACTCTTCTTACTGTCTATGTTTTGATCCATTCCTGTGCCACTAGTTATAGATTCCGATGCTACACTCCAGGATTACTGTATCCCTCTGACCTTATTGCCAAAGAAACACAGATATTGCATCGGAATTAAATACAGAAGGGACAATGCCGACTTAAGGACAAGAAGACTGGCTGTTCTTACTGACTGTGTTTTGAACATTTCCTGTGACACTAGTTATAGATTCCGATGCTTCACTTCGGGTTTATTGTATCCCTCTGACCTTCTTATTGACGATGAAACACTGAAATTGCATCGGAATTAAATAGAAAAGCACATTGTCCACTTAAGTGCAAGAAGACTGACTCTTCTTACTGTCTATGTTTTGAACCATTCCTGTGACACTAGTTATAGATTCCGATGCTTCACTCCAGGTTTACTATACCCCTTGGAACTTCTTATTGACGATGAATTACAGAAATAGCATCGGAATTAAATAGAAAAGGCACAATGCCGACTTAAGTACAAGAAGACTGACTCTTCTTACTGACTATGTTTTGAACCATTCCTGTGACACTAGTTATATATTCCGATGCTTCACTTCAGGTTTACTGTATACCTTGGACCTTCTTATTGACGATGAAACACAGAAATTGCATTGGAATTAAATACAAAAGGCACAATGCGGACTTAAGTACAAGAAGAGTGACTCTTCCTACTGTCTATGTTTTGAACCAATCCTGTGACACTAGTTTTGGATTCCGATGCTTCACTTTAGGTATACTGTATCCCTCTGACCTTATTGCTGAAGAAACACAGATATTGCATCGGAATTAAATACAGAAGAGACAATGCCGACTTAAGGACAAGAAGACTGACTCTTCTTACTGACTATGAAGTGAACCATTCCTGTGACACTAGTTATAGATTCCGATGTTTCACTTCAGGTTTACTGTTTCCCTTGGACATTCTTATTAACGATGAATCACAGAAATTGCATCGGAATTAAATACAAAAGGCACAATGCCGACTTAAGTACAAGAAGACTGACTCTTATACTGTCTATGATTTGAACCATTTCTGTGACACTAGTTATAGAGTCCGATGCTTCACTTCAGGTTTACTGTATCCCTTGGACCTTCTTATTGACGATGAAACACAGAAATTGCATCGGAATTAAATACAAAAGGCACAATTCCGAATTAAGTACAAGAAGACTGACTCTTCTTACTGTCTATGTTTTGAACCATTCCATTGACACTAGGTGTAGATTCCGATGCTTTACTCCAGGTTTACTGTATCCCTTGGACCTTTCATATTGACGATGAAACACAGAACTTGCATCGGAATTAAATACAAAGGGCAAAATGCCGAATTAAGTACACGAAGACTGACTCTTCTTACTGTCTATGTTTTGAACCATTCCTGTGACACTAGTTATAGATTCCGATGCTACACTCCAGGTTTACTGTATCCCTTGGACCTTCGTATTGACATTGAAACACAGAAATTGCATCGGAATTAAATACAAAAGGCAAAATGCCGACTTAAGTACAAGAAGACTGACTCTTCTACTGTCTATGTTTGAACCATTTCTGTGTCACTAGTTGTAGATTCCGATGTTTCACTTCAGGTTTACTATATACCTTGGACCTTCTTATTGACGATGAAACACAGAAATTGCATCGGAATTAAATACAAAAGGCACAATGTCGACTTAAGTACAAGAAGACTGACTCTTCCTACTGTCTATATTTCGAACCATTCCTGTGACACTAGTTATAGATTCCGATGCTTCACTTCTGGTTTACTGTATCCCACTGACCTTATTGCCGATGAAACACAGAAATTGCATCGGGATTAAATTCAAAAGGCACAATGCCGACTTAAGGACAAGAAGACTGACTCTTCTTACTGTCTACGTTTTGAACCATTCCTGTGACACTAGTTATAGATTCGGATGCTTCACTTGAGGTTTACTGTATCCCTCTGACCATCTTATTGATGATGAAACACAGAAATTGCATCGGAATTAAATACAAAAGGCACAATGCCGACTGAAGTACATGAAGACCGACTCTTCCTACTGACTATGTATTGAACCATTCCTGTGACACTAGTTATAGATTCCGATGCTTCACTTTAGGTTTACTGTATCCCTTGGACCTTCTTATTGACGATGAAACACAGTAATTGCATCGGAATTAAACACAAAAGGCACAACTCCGAATTAAGTACAAAACGACTGACTCTTCTTACTGACTATGTTTTGAACCATTACTGTGACACTAGTTATAGATTCCGATGCTTCACTTCAGGTTTACTGTATCCCTCTGACCTTCTTATTGACCATGAAACACAGAAATTGCGTCGGAATTAAATAGAAAAGGCACTATGAAGACTTAAGTACAAGAAGACTGACTCTTCTTACTGACTATGTTTTGAACCATTCCTGTGACACCAGATATAGATTCCGATGCTTCACTTCAGGATTACTATCCCCCTTGGACCTTCTTATTGACGGTGAAACACAGAAACTGCATCGTAATTAAATACAAAAGGCACAATGCCGACTTAAGGACAAGAAGACTGACTGTTCTTACTGACTATGCTTTGAACATTTCCTGTGACACTAGTTATAGATTCCGATGATTCACTTCGGGTTTATTGTATCCCTCTGACCTTCTTATTGACGATGAAACACTGAAATTGCATCGGAATTAAATAGAAAAGCACATTGTCCACTTAAGTACAAGAAGACTGACTCTTCTTAGTTACTATGTTTTGAACCATTCCTGTGACACTAGTTATATATTCCGATGCTTCACTTCTGGTTTACTGTATACCTTGCAACTTCTTATTGACGATGAAACACAGAAATTGCATTGGAATTAAGTACAAAAGGCACACTGCGGTTTTAAGTACAAGAAGAGTGACTCTTCCTACTGTCTATGTTTTGAACCATTCCTGTGACACTAGTTTTGGATTCCGATGCTTCACTTCAGGTATACTGTATCCCTCTGACCTTATTGCCGAAGAAACACAGATATTGCATCGGAATTAAATACAAAAGGGACAATGCCGACTTAAGGACAAGAAGAGAGACTCTTATAGTGACTATGATGTGAACCATTCCTGTGACACTAGTTATAGATTCCGATGTTTCACTTCAGGTTTACTGTTTCCCTTGGACATTCTTATTAACGATGAATCACAGAAATTGCATCGGAATTTTAATACAAAAGGCACAATGCCGACTTAAGTACAAGAAGACTGACTCTTATACTGTCTCTGATTTGAACCATTTCTGTGACACTAGTTATAGAGTCCGATGCTTCACTTCAGGTTTACTGTATCCCTTGGTCCTTCTTATTGACGATGAAACACAGAAATTGCATCGGAATTAAATACAAAAGGCACAATGCCGACTTAAGTATAAGAAGACTGACTCTTCTTACTGACTATGTTTTGAACCATTCCTGTGAGACTAGTTATAGATTTCGATGCTTCACTTCAGGTTTACTGTATTCCTCTGACCTTATTATTGACGATGAAACACAGAAATAACCTTGGAATTAAATAGAAAAGGCACAATGCCTACTTAAGTACATGAAGACTGATTCTTCTTACTGTCTATGTTTTGAACCATTCCTGTGACACTACTTGTAGAATCCGATGCTTCACTTCAGGTTTACTGTATCCCTTGGACCTTCTTATTGACGATGAAACACAGAAATTGCATCGGAATTAAATACAAAAGACACAATGACGACTTAAGTACAAGAAGACTGACCTTTCCAACTGTCTATGTTTTGAACCATTCCTGTGACACTAGTTATAGATTCCAATGCTTCACTTCAGGTTTACTGTATCCCTCTGACCTTCATATTGATGGAGAAACACAGAAATTGCATCGGAACTAAATACGAAATTCACAATGCCAACTTAAGTACAAGAAGACTGACTCTTCTTACTGACTATGTTTTGAACCATATCTGTGTCACTAGCTATGGATTCCGATGCTTCACTTCAGGGTTACTGTATCTCTCTGACCTTATTATTGACGATGAAACACAGAAATAACCTCGGAATTAAATAGAAAAGGCACAATGCCGACTTAAGTACATGAAGACTGATTCTTCTTACTGTCTATGTTTTGAACGATTCCTGTGACACTACTTATGGATTCCGATGCTTCACTTCAGGTTAACTGTATCCCTCTGACTTTCTTATTGACGATAAAACACAGAAATTGCATCGGAATAAAATGCAAAGGGCACAATGCCGACTTAAGTAAGAGAAGACTGACTCTTCTTACTGTCTATGTTTTGAACCACTCCTGTGACACTAGATATAGATTCCGATGCTTCAATTCAGGTTTACTGTATCCCTTGGACCTTCTTATGGACGATGAAACAAAGATATTGCATCGGAATTCAATACAAAAGGCACAATGCCGACTTAACTACAAGAAGACTGACTTTTCTTACTGACTATGCTTTGAACCATTCCTGTGACACTAGTTATTGATTCCGATGCTTAGCTTCAGGATTACTGTATCCCTCTGACCTTTTTCGTGACTATGAAACACAGAAATTGCATCGGAAATAAATTCAAAAACACAATGCCGACTTAAGTACAGGAATACTGACTCATCTTTCTGTCTGTGTTTTGAACCGTCCCTGTGACACTAGTTATAAATTCCGATGCTTCACTATAGGTTTGCTGTATCCCTTGGACCTTCGTATTGACGATGAAACACAGAAATTTCATCGGAATTAAATACAAAAGACACAATGCCGAAATAAGTACAAGAAGATTGACTCTTCTTACTGACTATGTTTTGAACCATTCCTGTGACACTACTTATGGATTCCGATGCTTCACTTCAGGTTAACTGTATCCCTCTGACTTTCTTATTGACGATAAAACACAGAAATTGCATCGGAATTAAATACAAAAGGCACAATGCCGAATTAAGTACAAGAAGACTGACTCTTCTTACTGTCTATTTTTGAACCAGTCCTGTGACACTAGTTATAGACTCTGGTGGTTCACTCCAGGTTTACTGTATCCCACGGACCTTGTTATTGACGATGAGACACAGAAATTGCATCGGAATAAAATGCAAAGGGCACAATGCCGACTTAAGTAAGAGAAGACTGACTCTTCTTACTGTTTATGATATGAACCATTCCTGTGACACTAGCTATAGATTCCGATGCTTCACTCCTGGATTACAGTATACCTTGGACCTTCTTTTTGACGATGAAACACAGAAATTGCATCGGAATTAAATACAAAAGGCAAAATGCCGACTTAAGTACACGAAGACTGACTTTTCTTACTGTCTATGATTTGAACCATTCCTGTGACACTAGTTATAGATTCCGATGCTTCACTTTAGGTTTACTGTATCCCTTGGACCTTCTTATTGACGATGAAACGCAGTAATTGCATCGGAATTAAACACAAAAGGCACAATGCCGAATTAAGTACAAAACGACTGACTCTTCTTACTGACTATGTTTTGAACCATTACTGTGACACTGGTTATAGATTCCGATGCTTCACTTCAGGTTTACTGTATCCCTCTGACCTTCTTATTGACGATGAAACACAGAAATTGCATCGGAATTAAATACTAAAGGCACAATGCCCACTTAAGTACAAGAAGACTGACTCTTCTTAATGTCTATGTTTTGATCCATTCCATTGACACTAGTTACAGATTCCGATGCTTCACTCCAGGTTTACTGTATCCCTTGGACCTTCGTATTGACGATGAAACACAGAAATGGCGTCGGAATTAAATAGAAAAGGCACTATGAAGATTTAAGTACTAGAAGACTAACTCTTCTTACTGACTATGTTTTGAACCATTCCTGTGACACTAGTTATAGATTCCGATGCTTCACTTCAGGATTACTGTATCCCTTGGACCTTCTTATTGACGATGAAACACAGAAATTGCATTAGAATTAAATACAAAAGGCACAATGCGGACTTAAGTACAAGAAGAGTGAGACTTCCTACTGTCTATGATTTGAACCATTCCTGTGACACTAATTTTGGATTCCGATGCTTCACTTCAGGTATACTGTATCCCTCTGACCTTATTGCCGAAGAAACACAGATATTGCATCGGAATTAAATACAAAAGGGACAATGCCGACTTAAGGACAAGAAGACTGACTCTTCTTACTGACTATGATGTGAACCATTCCTGTTACACTAGTTTTAGATTCCGATGTTTCACTTCAGGTTTACTGTTTCCCTTGGACATTCTTATTAACGATGAATCACAGAAATTGCATCGGAACTTTAATACAAAAGGCACAATGCCGAATTAGGTACAAGAAGACTGACTCCTATACTGTCTATGATTTGAACCATTTCTGTGACACATAGAGTCCGATGCTTCACTTCAGGTTTACTGTATCCCTTGGGCCTTCATATTGACGATGAATCACAGAAATTGCATCGGAATTAAATACAAAAGGCACAATGCCGACTTAAGTACAAGAAGACAGACTCTTCTTACTGACTATGTTTTGAACCATTCCTCTGACACTACTTCTAGAATCCGATGCTTCACTTCAGGTTTATTGTATCCCTCTGACCCTCTTATTGACGATGAAACACAGAAATAACCTCGGAATTAAATGGAAAAGGCACAATGCCGACTTAAGTACATGAAGACTGATTCTTCTTACTGTCTATGTTTTGAACCATTCCTCTGACACTAGTTGTTGAATCTGATGCTTCACTTCAGGTTTACTGTATCCCTTGGACCTTCTTATTGACGATGAAACACAGACATTGCATCGGAATTAAATACAAACGACACAATGCCGACTTAGGTACAAGAAGACTGACCCTTCCAACTGTCTATGTTTTGAACCACTCCTGTGAAACTAGTTACAGATTCCGATGCTTCACTTCAGGTTTACTGTATCCCTCTGACCGTCTTATTGACAATGAAACACAGAAATTGCATCGGAATTAAATAGAAAATGTACAATGCTGACTTAAGTACTACAAGACTGACTCTTCCTACTGTTTATTTTTCAACCATTCCTGAGACACTAGTTATAGATTCCGATGCTTCACTTCAGGTTTATTGTATCCCTTGGACCGTCTTATTGACGATGAAACAAAGATATTGCATCGGAATTTAATACAAAAGGCACAATGCCGACTTAACTACATGAAGACTGACTCTTCTTACTAACTATGCTTTGAACCATTCCTGTGACACTAGTTATAGATTCCGATGCTTAACTTCAGGATTACTGTATCCCTCTGAACTTCTTAGTGACGATGAAACACAGAAATTGCATCGGAAATAAATACAAAAACCCAATGCAGACTTAAGTACAAGAATACTGACTCATCTTACTGTCTATGTTTTGAACCGTCCCTGTGACACTAGATATAGATTCCGATGCTTCACTCCAGGTTTACTGTATCCCATGGACCTTCTTATTGACGACGAAGCACAGAAAATGCATCGGAATTAAATACAAAAGGCACAATGCCGACTTAAATACAAGAAGACTGACTCTTCTTACTGACTATGTTTTGACTCATTCCTGTGACACTACTTATGGATTCCGAATCTTCACTTCAGGTTAAATGTATCGTTCTGTCCTTCTTATTGACGATGAAACTCAGAAATTGCATCGGAATTAAATACAAAAGGCACAATGCCGAATTAAGTACAAGAAGACTGACTCTTCTTACTGTCTATTTTTGAACCAGTGTTGTGACACTAGTTATAGATTCCGATGCTTCACTTCAGGTTTACTGTATCCCTTGGACCTTCTTATGGACGATGAAACAAAGATATTGCATCGGAATTCAATACAAAAGGCACAATGCCGACATAACTACAGGAAGACTGACTCTTCTTACTGACTATGCTTTGAACCATTCCTGTGGCACTAGTTATTGATTCAGATGCTTAACTTCAGGATTACTCTATCCCTCTGACCTTCTTAGTGACTATGAAACACAGAAATTGCATCGGAAATAAATACAAAGACACAATGCCGACTTAAGTACAAGAATATTGACTCATCTTACTGTCTATGATTTGAACCGTCCCTGTGACACTAGTTATAAATTCCGATGCTTCACTCCAGGTTTACTGTATCCCTTGGACCTTCTTATTGACGATGAAACACAGATATTTCATCGGAATTAAATACAAAAGACACAACGCCGAAATAAGTACAAGAAGACTGACTCTTCTTACTGACTATGTTTTGAACCATTCCTCTGACACTACTTATGGATTCCGATGCTTCACTTCAGGTTAACTGTATCCCTCTGACTTTCTTATTGACGATAAAACACAGAAATTGCATCGGAATTAAATACAAAAGGCACAATGCCGAATTAAGTACAAGAAGACTGACTCTTCTTACTGTCTATTTTTAAACCAGTCCTGTGACACTAGTTATAGACTCTGATGGTTCACTCCAGGTTTACTGTATCCCACGGACATCCCTTATTGACGATGAAACACAGAAATTGCATCGGAATAAAATGCAAACGGCACAATGCCGACTTAAGTAAGAGAAGACTGACTCTTCTTACTGTCTATGATTTGAACCATTCCTGTGACACTAGTTATAGATTCCGATGCTTCACTTCAGGTTTACTGTATCCCTCTGACCTTCTTATTGACGATGAAACACAGAAATTGCATCGGAATTAAATACTAAAGGCACAATGCCGACTTAAGTACAAGAAGACTCACTCTTCTTACTGTCTATGTTTTGATCCATTCCATTGACACTAGTTACAGATTCCGATGCTTCAGTCCAGGTTTACTGTATCCCTTGGGCCGTCTTATTGACGATGAAACACAGAAATTGCGTCGGAATTAAATAGAAAAGGCACTATGAAGACTTAAGTACAAGAAGACTGACTCTTCTAACTGACTATGTTTTGAACCATTCCTGTGACACTAGTTATAGATTCCGATGCTTCACTTCAGGATTACTGTATCCCTTGGACCTTCTTATTGACGATGAAACACAGAAATTGCATCGGAATTAAATACAAAAGGCACAATGCCGACTTAAGTACACGAAGACTGACTCTTCTTACTGTCTATATTTTGAACCATTCCTGTGCCACTAGTTATAGATTCCGATGCTACACTCCAGGTGTACTATATTCCTTGGACCTTCGTATTGACGATGAAACACAGAAATTGCATCGGAATTAAATACAAAAGGCACAATGCCGACTTAAGGACAAGAAGACTGACTGTTCTTACTGACTATGTTTTGAACATATCCTGTGACACTAGTTATAGATTCCGATGCTTCACTTTGGGTTAATTGTATCCCTCTGACCTTCTTATTGACGATGAAACACTGAAATTGCATCGGAATCAAATAGAAAAGGCACATTGTCCACTTAAGTACAAGGAGACTGACTCTTCTTACTGTCTATGTTTTGAACAATTCCTGTGACACTAGTTATAGATTCCGATACTTCACTCCAGCTTTACTATATCCCTTGGACCTTCTTATTGACGATGAAACACAGAAATTGCATCGGAATTAAATAGAAAGGGCACAATGCCGACGTAAGTAAAAGAAGACTCACTCTTCTTACTGACTATGTTTTGAACCATTCCTGTGACACTAGTTGTATATTCCGATACTTCACTTCAGGTTTACTGTATACCTTGAACCTTCTTATTGACGATGAAACACAGAAATTACATTGGAATTAAATACAAAAGGCACAATGCGGACTTAAGTACAAGAAGAGTGACTCTTCCTACTGTCTATGTTTTGAACCATTCCTGTGACACTAGTTTTGGATTCCGATGCTTCACTTCAGGTATACTGTATCCCTCTGACCTTATTGCCGATGAAACACAGATATTGCATCGGAATTAAATACAAAAGGGACAATGCCGACTTAAGGACAAGAAGACTGACTCTTCTTACTGACTATGATGTGAACCTTTCCTGTGACACTAGTTATAGATTCCGATGCTACACTCCAGGTTTACAGTATCCCTTGGACCTTCTTTTTGACGATGAAACACAGAAATTGCATCAGAATTAAATAGAAAAGGCACAATGCCGACTTAAGTACAAGACGTCTGACTCTTCTTACTGTCTATGTTTTGAAACATTACTGTGACACCACTTATAGATTCCGATGCTTCACTCCAGGTTTACTGTATCCCTTGGATCTTCTTACTGACGATGAAACACAAAAATTGCATCGGAATTAAATACAAGAGGCACAATGCCGACTTAAGGACAAGGAGACTGACTATTCTCACTGACTATGCTTTGAACCATTCCTGTGACACTAGTTATAGATTCCGATTCTTCACTTCAGGACTACTGTATTCCTCTGACCTTCTTATGGACGATGAAACACAGAAATTGCATCGGAATTAAATACAAAAGGCAAAATGCCGACTTAAGTACACGAAGACTGACTCTTCTTACTGCCTATGTTTTGAACCATTCCTGTGACACTAGTTATAGATTCCGATGCTACACTCCAGGTTTACTGTATCCCATGGACCTTCTTTTTGACGATGAAACACTGAAATTGCATCGGAATTAAATACAAAAGGCACAATGCCGACTTAAGGACAACAAGACTGACTGTTCTTACTGACTATGTTTTAAACCATTCCTGTGACACTAGTTATAGATTCCGATGCTTCAGTTCAGGTTTATTGTATGCCTCTGACCTTCTTGTTGACGATGAAACACAGAAATTGCATCGGAGTTAAATAGAAGAGGCACAATGTCGACTTAAGTTCAAGAAGACTGTCTCTTCTTACTGTCTATGTTTGAGCCATTCCTGTGACACTAGTTATAGATTCCGATGCTTCACTCCAGGTTTACTGTATACCTTGGACCTTCTTATTGACGATGAAACACAGAAATTGCATCGGAATTAAATAGAAAAGGCACAATGCCAACTTAAGTATTTGAAGACTGACTCTTCTTACTGACCATGTTTGAACCATTCCTGTGACACTAGTTATAGATTCCGATGCTTCACTTCAGGTTTACTGTATCCCTCTGATCTTATTATTGACGATGAAACACAGAAATAACCTCGGAATTAAATAGAAAAGGCACAATGCCGACTTAAGTACATGAAGACTGATTCTTCTTACTGTCTATGTTTTGAACCATTCCTGTGACACTACTTTTAGAATCCAACGCTTCACTTCAGGTTTACTGTATCCCTTGGAACTTCTTATTGACGATGAAACACAGAAATTGCATCGGAATTAAATATAAAAGACACAATGCCGACTTAAGTACAAGAAGACTGACCCTTCCAACTGTCTATGTTTGAACCATTCCTGTGACACTAGTTATAGATTCCGATGCCTCACTTCAGGTTTACTGTATCCCTCTGACTTTCATATTGATGGTGAAACACAGATATTGCATCGGAACTAAATACGAAAGGCACAATGCCAACTTAAGTACAAGAAGACTGACTCTTCTTACTGACTATGTTTTGAACCATTTCTGTGACACTAGCTATGGATTCCGATGCTTCACTTCAGGTTTACTGTATCCCTCTGACCGTCGTATTGACGATGAAACACAGAAATAACCTCGGAATTAAATAGAAAAGGCACAATGCCGACTTAAGTACATGAAGACTGATCCTTCTTACTGTCTATGTTTTGAACCATTCCTGTGACACTAGTTGTAGAATCTGATGCTTCACTTCAGGTTTACTGTATCCCTTGGACCTTCGTATTGACGATGAAACAGAGAAATTGCATCGGAATTCAATACAAAAGGCACAATGCCGACTTAAGGACAAGAAGACTGACTGTTCTTACTGACTATGCTTTGAACATTTCCTGTGACACTAGTTATAGATTCCGATTCTTCACTTCGGGTTTATTGTATCCCTCTGACCTTCTTATTGTCGATGATACACTGAAATTCCATCGGAATTAAATAGAAAAGCACATTGTCCACTTAAGTACAAGAAGACTGACACTTCTTGCTCTCTATGTTTTGAACCATTCCTGTGACACTAGTTATAGATTCCGATGCTTCACTCCAGGTTTACTATATCCCTTGGAAATTCATATTGACGATGAAACACAGAAATTGCATCGGAATTAAATAGAAAAGTCACAATACCGACTTAAGTACAAGAAGACTGACTCTTCTTACTGACTATGTTTTGAACCATTCCTGTGACACTAGTTATATATTCCGATGCTTCACTTCAGGTTTACTGTATACCTTGGACCTTCTTATTGACGATGAAAGACAGAAATTGCATTGGAATTAAATACAAAAGGCACAATGCGGACTTAAGTACAAGAAGAGTGACTCTTCCTACTGTCTATGTTTTGAACCATTCCTGTGACACTAGTTTTGGATTC